>NW_016107559.1:704909-714909 GCF_001604975.1 Cebus imitator | reverse complement strand
AAGTAGTGAGGAAATCAATAAGGACATAAAAAACTAGAAGAGCATGATCAACCTAATCTAACTGACATTTATAGGACACTCCATCCAATAATGGTAGCTTTCATATTCTTTTCAAGTACACACACAACATTCCCTAAAACAGAACATATTATAAATTAAAATATATTATAAATTTAAATTAATAAAAGGTATGCTCTCTAATCACAACAAAATTAAAGTAGAAATTAATAACAAAAAGATGGCTGGCATATCTCCAATATCTACAAGTTACATATACTTCTAAATAAGCCAAGGGTCAATAAAGAAATCACAAGGGAAATTAGAAAATGAAAACCAAACATTTCAAAATTTGTATAATGTAGCTGAAACAATGTTTGAGGAAAATTATGGCATTATATGCTTAAACTAGAAAGTAAGGAATCATCTCAAATCAATGGCTTTAAGCCATCACCTCGGCTGGGCACAGTGGCTTAACGTGTGGAATCTCAGCACTTTGAGAGGCCAAGGCGGAGGAATCACTTGAGGACAGGACTTTCAGACCAGTGTGGGCAACATAGGGAGACCCCATCTCTACAAAAAAAAAAAAAAAAATTAAAAATTAGCCAGACATGGTGGCATGTACCTGTAATCCCAACTACTCCAGAAGCTGAGCAGGGAGGATAGCTTGAGCCTAAGAGTTTGAGACTACAGTGAGCCATGATCGTGCCACTGCACTCCAGCCTGAGCAACAGAGTAGGACCCTGTTTCTTAAAAAAAAAAAAAAAGAAAAGCCATCACCTTAAGAAACTAGAAAAATAAAGAACAAATAAAATAAAGAAAATAGAAAATAATAAAGAAAAATTAATGATATAGAATAGAGAAAAATCATTGAGAAAAACAGTTCATTCTTCAAAAAGATAATAAAACTGACAAACCTCTGGCCAGAATAATCAGAAAAAAAGAAGACACACCAATATCCAGAATGAAAGACAGATGTCACTATAGACCCTATGGACAATAAAAGGATAAGAGAATACTATAAACACGTTATGCCAATAAATCTGACAATTTAGATGAAATGAACAAATTCTTCAAAAGACATAAACTACCAGTGCTCATTCCAGAAGAAACAGATAAACTTGAATAGGCTCACGTCTACTAAAGAAACTGAATTAACAGTGAAAAACTTTCATGAAAGAAAACTCCAGGCCCAGATGGCCTTACTGATATATTCTACTATATATTTAAGGAAGAAAAAAATATCTTCTAAGAGCTGGGAGAAAGAGCGGAGCTGTCAGGTGCTAGAGTAGCTGATCAAAGCAACAAGTCAAAAATGAGTTAGGCCTTTAGGCATTGCATTGGTATAAACAAAAGCGGCTAAAACCAGGGAAAGCATCAACTGTCTCTGTTCCATTCTTTCCCAAGGAAGGACTCACTAGTAAAGAGTCAGCTGGATCCACACAGACATGAGGGTTGCTTCACTGTTGAAGAAACTCAGAAAAAAAGGTTTTAGCAGTTTGACAGATCTTGAGGGCATGGATGCAAAAGAAGGGGGTAAGAGTAGAAAGTACTGGGTAGTGAGTCACAGTGGAAAAAAAAAGTCAAGGTTTTTCCACTCCTTCTTGCATAAGACAGCCTTGGCAGAGGTGCCTGAAGAAGACCTTGGCCCATGGCCTCAGATAAAGAGACCTAGGAATGAAAGAGCCAGGACTCTGAATGCAAATACTGTTATAGGAGCATGACTAACAGGCGGCCCTGAGTCCTTGACCCCAATTCCCTTTAGAAACTGTAATGCATTGGCATTACACCAAGTCTGATGCAAGGAGGGCAGCTTTTCCCCATGTGGCCTCCCAGGTAAAGTCTGTAATTTATGGTCAGGTCTGAAACATCACACATAGGTTTTTAACCATGAGCCAGACTCTCATACCAATTCTACACGAAATCCTCCAGAAAACAGAAGAGTAAAGAACATGCCCCCTCATTTTATGACAGCAGCATTACCTTGATACCCAAAACATGGCAAAGACATTAAAAAACTACAAACCAATATCCCTCATGAACACAAACCTAAAAATCCTCAAGAAAATTTTAGTAAATCTAATCTACTAGGAATGAAAAAAGATAATAAATATATTACACCATGTAGGGTTGAACCCAGAGATGCAAGGTTAGTTTCACAACAGAAAATCAATCACCTAATCCACCATATCACTGGTCTAAAAACAAAAAAGTCATCATAATTGAAAATGCACTTGAGAAAATTCAACACTCATTCATGATAAAAACTCTCAGAATAAGGAAGAGAAGGAGATTCCCTCAATCCAAGCGGGCAGGAATTGGCAAATTTTTCCTATAAAAGGTTAGACAGTAAATATTTTAGGCCTTATGGGCCAAACTCTCTCTGTCACAACTCCTTAACTTCGTTATTGTAGTGTAAAAGCAGCCATAGACAAGACGTAAACTAATGGGTATGGTTACGCTACAATAAAACTTTATTTACAAAAATGGGTGGCATGCTGAAGTGGTGGTCACAGGTTGTAGTTTGCCAATCCTGCAATAGAAAACATTAAAAAAAAAAAAAAAAGACAAATATCTTTTATATTCTACCTCACAAAACTTAAGAGATGCACTGAATTTAGATTTTCAAGTCAAGCCAGCAAGATAGAAGACCTCTGGGCAAACACTATCTCTGGACTTAACAATTATGCACAGTTCTTTAACTTTCATGATCACTAAGACACAACTGAGAAGTCCTTTCTCGCTGATTAGGGGGTTTAAAAGGGAGGAATTGAGTTTACCTGAGCATACTGTTCCAAAACCATGGCTGCATCAATGTGCTTCCTCTGCTCAACCAGCTTTCCTGCAGAGACAATCAGCAGCAGTTGACAATGAAGTTAAACAGATTCTTTGGCTCAAGTGCTTCTTTAATATGTCTTTCTTATGTATGAAAGTATGTACTTTCTGAATTTCCGTGAGGGAAGAGGTATATACACTATGGAGTCCTATGTTAAAGGACAGCTAGAATCTAAATTTAGCACAGGTATTGAAAATCATATACAGCCAAAATCAGCCTTGAAAGATGCTTCCAAAGCATGTATATGGGAAAATGACCTGGTATCTCTCACTAACTCATTTTGTCCCTTAACAGTCAGAGACCACCGTTTCTTCGGTTGAGCATTAGATGGAAGTAGCTGACTTACGTCTGGAGTTATGCAGTGTCTCTAGATCCTAGAATCACTCTCAGCCCAATTGAGACAAATCACACTGAGAGGCACAGAGAACCCGAGGCTTACAAAGGGGCTGGCAGATTCTGGTCTCTCATTGCATGCTCATTCCAGGGCACATATCACTTTAAAAAGGAGGTAGAATCACCTCCACTATTTAAATAGTTATGCTATCTTGTTTAAACTGCCTACGTTAAATGTACACACAGAGTGACTCCAGTGTGGAACAGTTCTCAGACATCTTTCACCATTGCTCTCTCCACATACTTTTGCTAAACATCTGAGAAAACTGGAAATACTCTTTTAAAGACATGGGAAATAGCAAGCTAGGAGCTGTAAAGGATATAGGAGAAGATAAAGAGATCCCAAGAACACAGAAGGTATAAACAATCAGTAACATGAATTTCTAAAGCAGAAAGGAACAATGGAGACTGCATGAATAATTAAAAGGTTTGAAATAAGGAATTATCAACATTTGTAAAAAGAGGTCAGCTTGGAAACAGAGGGATTGGGGAAGGTCTAATAACCAGAAAAAGCAAAGTAATAATCCCATACATTGTTATAATCCCAAGAGAAAAAGAATAATGCAAATGACAAAGGAGGACAGGTACATAAATTTAACAGGATAGAGTTTGGAATTTTTTCAGGACTGCTTTTTTTTCTTTGAGACCACAACAATGTTTACAAGTTAGGGAAAACAATATGCCAGTCATTGCTTTAATTCAAGCACTGCTGAGAGGACCAGAGCTTCTGCTCACCTCTTTTCATAGGTGCACTTACCCTTTCCTCCACTCTGGTACCAGCCTCATCTCTGTTCAGGCAACCTTGATGCAGCTAAACTAGCTTTAATTTCAGGATGCTTGGACATTTGGCCTTTTTTACCACCTCATTCCTGGCCATTCCAACAACCAACTCTCTATACCAGAAGGGCCCCGCCCCAAAATTCATCTTTACCTTCATACAGGGCACAGCCTATCCAGCTACGTGGTATTATGTGTAGCCGCGATGGAATAGAAGGTGAGAGTTTAACTTCCATCCAGGTCATCTCTAACTTAAAGGTAAATGTTTTACCATGACTCTAATTTCTCCCCACTCTCCTCCCTGAGGATAGATGTGGAGATAACCTAGCTATAACCATCTGCCTAAAAGGTTGCAGAGCCACATAATTGAAGGGCCTGTCAATCCCTTGGGAGAGAGAAATAAACTTCTTTCCATATTGTGCCACTGCACTCTGAGACTCTTGCTGTAGTGGCTTATCCTTTAAAGCATTCTAAATTGATTTTCATCAGTGGTAACAAGACTGTCTCAGGGTATTCTGCCCTAAATTTATTTGCAAAATTACCAAAAAAAAAAAAAAAGAAATAAAAATTTAAAAACCTTTATAAATGTAGACATCTTAATGCCTGTACTTACCTGCCAGAGTTCTGCCAAGGCCAGCCAGCTGGTCTTCAGTAAAGTTAAGTTGGGCTGCCACACAGAGGGCTTGCTTCCAGTTGCCACACGTCAGAAAGGCTGAGAGCGCTTTCTCGTGGGCACCGCAACGAGCAAACATGAGTCCCGCTGGCTCATACATGTGCTCCTGCATTAGGTGCTCCCCATAGGCAATGCTGATATCCTGGACAAGAGGAGATTTAGGACTGAGGAGGAAACATGACAATCATTTCTCTAAAGCTCCAGTGTAGCTGCCTTAGTTACTACACTTGAAACTCCCTTGAAAGAATTACCTGAGAAAATCTTACAGTTGATCAGTTAGTGCAATCATTTTTCATTCAAAACCTTCCTATGTGCCATTTATTCACTCAACAAATAATGACTCATAACTGCATAGGCACCATTCTGGGCAGTATGAATAATATAGCAAGGCAAAAAATAAAACCAAACAAATGAAAAACCTAAGAACCACCACCAAGTTCCTGCTCTTTTAGCAACAGAGGATGGACTTATGGACAAAATACAGTCTACGGCATAATGGCAAAGATGGGTAAAGGGACAGAGGACAGTCTCCTTGCAGCCCTCAGGGAGTGTGAGCTCTGAGGGCTATCAGGAGAATAAACCACATGATGAGATAGGGGACAGCGTCCAGGCAGAGGGCACAGAAGGCACCATGGCTGCGCAGCAGGAATGTGTATGGCAGGTCTGAGGAGTAACAGGACAGCCAGTGTGACTGGAGCAGACAGAGTGTGGGAGGGAATAGAAAACAAGGGTGAAGAGGCAGCCACTGGCCAAATCCTTGATTCTCCAGGCTGGATGTTAGGTAGAGATGCAGAGAGGAATGCAACATGGAGTCCCTGCCCTTAAGGAGCCCACAGCCTCATGCAGGAGACAAAGCAGCTAATCAGCAGTTTAACATATGCAATCACCAAGGTGAGGGCAGGCTGCTTTGGGAGCTCAGCATTTGGCACCTGGCCCAGGAATGGCATTCAGGAGTAACCCAAGGGTTCTGATGGACAAGTGGGGCTAAAGGAAGCCTGGTGGGTAGAGAGCTGGCAGAGGAATCATGCAATGTGACATCTGTAGAACTACCTACAAGTAACTGGGAACAGGGACAGTGGCAGAAGCTGGTGCCAAATAAGCTGGTAGAGGCTTGATCACAGAAAGATGTGTACATAGTCTGAAGACAAATTGAAAATGGTGATGCTGGTGGCATGGGAGAGTGGTGGTTAATGGCATGGGCAGGGTGGTCAGGCAGCCTGGGCTCTATGTCCCCGGTCCAGATCCTTAGGCAAGTTGCTTTGTCATCTACGAATTGTGCCCAGCACCGTATCAGGCTGTTAAGAGGATCGTATAACACATTTAGCTGGATCACATAACACATTTAGCCTATAAGTAAAGTATCTGGTATACAAAAAAAGCTAAAGAGTTTTTTTTAAACAAACAAAACTTTCCCTTTATGCTGAAATATAGGGGAAAGATCTGTGTTTGTTAGGATGCTCAGTCTTATAGCAGTGAGGTTGGGCTAGAGGAGGGGTGAGAAAAAAGCAAGGAACCCCATGGGGAAGGTGCTGTGGTATTCCAGACGAGGAATCAGAAAACAGGTCAGGACCATTCTCCCAGATAAGAAGTTCAAATTGAGGCTAATTAGTTTTAAGATAACTCTTGAAGCCAAGGATGGCGTTCTGAACTCAGGATCCTCACTCCTTTCCAACTAAAGCAACAAGCAAAACCAGGACAGCCTCATTTCACACACCATATACCTGGTACTGTTGTGAGCTTGGTGAATATAACTTCAGAGCGTCCTTGTACAAGTTTTTATCTTTTATCAAGTTTAAGCATTCTGGGAAGTACTCAGGTCCTGTAGGAATAAGATTCACACAAAGACAGGCTTAAGACCTGGTAAGCATAATGGACTTCATTTACACCAGTGGTCACCAAACAAAATCAATAAGGAACCTTTTTAAGACCTAATAATCAGAGAGTCTGAAGAACAGAATCCGGAATCTAAATTTTTAATGGGCGCCACTACAGATTCTGAGGCAAGAGAAGCACTGATTGGGCTCAGCACCCTACTTAAGAGTCCCAGCTATCCAGCTCAGTGTTTTCTCAGCCTCCTTGAAAAGACCTCAGCTGGGAAGCTTATTAGACACATGCACACCTCAGTCCTATCCCAGACCAGCTGAATCAGATTCTCCAAGGACACCAGCAGCTGAATGCTTAACATGCACCCCAGCTGATTCTTCCTTGCCCCCATGCCAGTCCTCAGTAAAGAATCACAACTGCTCCAGCATGGGAAGAATGACTGGCACTCCATCACTGTCAATTAAAACTGTGTCTTACAGGGCATGGGGAGGTGGCCTCACCACTCATTCCAGACAAGCAGAGCTTTCTTGACATATATGTAAACAGCACAAGAAGGAAGAACTATCAACCAATTTTGATGCTGAGCGCTGAAGTTAAGTTCGCAGGTCCTCATTCTGAACCAAAAAAGGATCTGCTTGACATTCTTGCCTAGGAAGCTCCTCCAGTTCATTAACAATGATTTTTTTACCTTTAGCTTTTCAGAACACAGGACAAAATAAGGTGAGCGTACATAATTGTTACAGGAGTGGGAAGTGAAATCAGTCACTGTCTAAACTAACAGTTTAATTTATACCTTGCCTCATTCCAAAGAAGATCTGAAGCAGAAATGAACATACCAATCCCCACACTTACCACATTTGCTGAGGTGGCCAATGGCTTTTTCATATCGTTTCAAGTATTTGTCTATAGTAAACCGCTGATAATTAGTTTCCATTTTCTTAAGTGTATTAAGAAATGGAAGATATTCTTTGGGATCCTAAAAAAATGATTAATGAGAACTTTATTATTTGTGATATATATAAGAATAGAAAATAGCATTTATATATAGCAATAAACCCAAAGCTACATAATTTTTAAATGTGTATTATATATTAACTAACTACATATTATATAATATATAAAATCAAACTACAGTCATCCCCCAGTATCCATGGGGAATTGGTTCCAGGACCCCCCAAGGATACTAAAATCCAAGCATACTCCAGCCCTGTCCTTGACCCCATGGAGCCTGCATACACAAAAAGTTGGCCCACTGTATCTGCAAGTTTCAAATCCTGCAAATACTGTATTTTTGATCCACATTGGTTGTGGATGCAGAACCCGTGGATCCAAAGGGCCAACTGTATTTGAGAGAAATCCACATATAGATACACCCACACAATTCAAACTCACACGGTACAAACATATTGTGCAAGGGTCAGCTGAACATCAAACAAGCTTTGGTAAAAATGCTTTCACATGTAGATATTAGGCTACATTTGGAATAATAGTCACTTCCTTCACTAAGTCTCACCCTATCATTTATTTCATAGGCTAATAAGGAAAATAAAGTTTCAGTCTAGAAGATATTCAACAAATGCATCTAAGTTTCTCCTAAAAGTGTAAAGACATTGCTCTTTGGTGCTGTTTTCATGACATTCCATGATCTCCTGAGAAGACCACATTAAAACAAAAATAAAATTATACTGAGTTGGACACAAAACTCTGAGAACCTGCCAACCTAGTACTTATTGGCACTAACATCTCAAGCTCTGTGCCATGCCCTCTAAGCAAACTTTCTTCCTAATGAAGAGGTGCTTCCTGTTTTTAATGCAATTTCCCTGGGCCGACAGGATAAACACATGTAAGAACAAACACAGGAAAAAACTCCAAGACAATAAATAATTAAATGCTCACTCTCAGCACTCTGGGAGGCCGAGGCAGGTGGATCACTTGAGCTCATGAGTTTGAGACCAGTCTGGGAAACATGGCGAAACCCCATCTCGACAAAAAATACAAAACTTAGCCGGGCATGGTGGTGCACACCTGTAAACTCAGGTGGGAGGATTACTTGAGCCCAGGTGGCGTAGGCTGCAGTGAGCCAAGATGGTGCCACTGCACTCCAGCCTGGGTGATAGGGCCAGACCTTGTCTCAAAAATAAATAAATAAATACTGTACTCTAGAAGGAGACACACTGTAGTCTGCAGGGGTAGGCACCGTGTGCAACAGAAGCATACAGGAGGGTCACCTCATCCAGTCCCTGAAAGGAAGCCTGAACAGCTTACTGGGAAGGGGCCACCTTGGCATCTTTTCACCTAGATGAGAATCAGATGAATGGTGAGGCTGGAGGCAGTCATGGGTGGCCGAAGTAATGCTCCCTACCAAGGCATGTGGTGGTTAGTGGTGGTGAAGGGTGAAGGAAGAGGGACAAAAGTGCTGTCTTTCCTCCATGAGCAGAGGAAAAAACAGACAATTCCAAAAAGTGAGAATGGAAAGTTACACAGGGGCCAGGTCAAGGAAGGGATTCTAAGCAGTACTATGGCTTCTGAATTTTATCCTAGGAAAAATGGGAGCTCATGAAGGATTTTAAGCAGAGAAATGAAGGATTCCATTTTCCTTTTTGGAGAGATCATGGGAAGAGACTGAGGCTGCAGAAAACTAGATAAAAATTACACAGACCAGTAGTGCTCAGAGTTTTTGACCACAGCATATATACCAACACAGGAAAGGAGGCTCTGAGCCTTCTGTGCTCCATGTGCCTACTCTCCACTAGAAAAAAGAGCCACGTGAGAAAGAACTGGAGTGGAACATGAATCACTTGTTATGTTTCCTTTATAAGAGAAGAAATTAACTCATATATATGCCCATCATCTTAAAAATAACGATGTCATTTTACTTCACTTCCTCAACCTCACAATCAAAACACTTTTGTAAGCACAGGACTATGATGGAGAACGAGGCTTAGGAGAGTGGGCCCTGGAAACTCACAGATCTGCCTCCAGCCCTGCATTCCCACGGTGGTATCAGAAAAGCCACTGCACTACTGGGAGCAGGGTTTCACACTCTCATGATTATATAAAAAAGGACCAAAATGGCATAAAAGTACGAATTCCACATACCTTCTGTGACTTCTCAGCTACCATGAGGACCAAATCAAAGTCATAGGTGCCAAGAGAATGATCATATAATTCATTAACATCTACCAGAAGCAGCAAATATTTCAGGGCCTCTTCAGCACTCACAGCATCTGGATCAGAGGAATTATTTCCTAACAGCGTTTAGAAAACAAAATAAAACAAAACCATTTGGTGAAAAAACTCACAGACCCAGCAACATGACCAAAAAGACAAAGTAATAAATTTTTCTGAGGATCCAAGATGGCCGTTTAGGAACAGCTCAGGATTGCAGCTCCCAGTGAAAGCGCAGAGGGTGAGTGGACGCCGCGTTTTTATTGCCCACAGACTAGGAAATTCCCGGGCAGAGGTGCTCCACGGTCGCCAGCGCGGCTGTTTCGGCCAGC
>NW_016107559.1:691850-699228 GCF_001604975.1 Cebus imitator | reverse complement strand
CTATGCAACAATTTTGCATGTTCTTCACATGTACCCCAAAACCTAAAATGCAATAAAATAAATAAATGGGAAAAAAAAAAAATTTTCTGAACAGAACTGGACACCGGAAGAATATACACTTTTGATAATTTTATATATGCTTTAGAGGGCAGCACTGAAAAAAAACCCGACATGAGTCTTAAAATGGCAGCTGAAAGGTCACATGTTAAATCTGTGGTGTGGCAATGACATGGTAACAGTCACCTGCAGAAGACTAGTGGCAATTACAGCCACTATAAGCACTTTCTCTGTGAGCAAATCTCTACCTTGAAGCTCGTGTACTTTCTGCAGTACAATTTCCAGTTCTGGAGTTGTCTTCTTCACATGAGATGTAAGTATGGATAGGCAGTACCTGAGGTAATAAGTGAAGAATATCAGAATGAGAAAGACGAATAGGCTGGACAAGGACAACTACACACTTCTGTTTTTCATAGGATGCTGCCTGGTGACAGCATACGTACTTATGGGGATTTATGTTCTCCATGGCTGCTCTCATAGCATCACAGACAAGGTCTAGTTTTTTCCCGTCATCCCTGGACAGATGGACGCTGCTGCTAACTGGTGGCGGGTACATGGTCTTTGTGACATCTTCTTCTCTAAGAACAGGTGTGTATGGAAAGGTCACCAACAGAACATGTAGCCCAGCAATCAAATTACTAACATACACCCGGCATGCTGATGATGATAAATAAAAATGACTTTTGGAAAAGAGTTTAATTATAAAAATATTGAGAAATAAAACATGTCCACAAAAGAATACAAATGTTTGTAGAAGCTTTAGTCACATTAGTCTCAAACAGGATACAATCCATGTGTCCAGCAACAGGGGAATGAATGAGCAAATCATGGTGCATTCACACATGGCATACTACTGAGCAATAAAAAAAAGAATGAACTAGTGATACATACAAAAACACAGATCAATCTCAAGACAATATGCTGGATGAAAGCAGCTTTGTGTAGAAGAGTAATACTGTATGATCCCATTTAGATGATGTTCTTGAACAGGCAAAACTGATTTATGGTGAGAAACTCAGAACAGTAGTTGCCTGGGGAATGGGACAGGGACTGACTGAAAAGGAATTTGAAGCAGCTTTCTGAAAAGGAGTAAATGCCCTTTAACTTGATAGAGGTTCAGGTTACATGAAGTATACATTTGCCAAAACACATTACATGGCACACTTAAGATTTGGGCTTTTCACTGTAGATAAGTATGACCTGAAAAAATGCAACAAAACCAGTCCACACACAAAGAATGCACTCTAGTTAATGATATACAAGAAGAAGTACAGAGGGTCGAGTGATGTCATAACTCGTTTAGAAATTTGTCTGCAAATAAGATGAATGACGGATGGACAGATTATAGAGAATGAGAATGTATACAGAAAAATATAAACTGGTAAATCTAGGTGGGGTATATATAGGCTGCTTACTGGACAATTCTCTCAACTTTTCTCTAATTTGAAAATGTTTCATTACAAAGTTGAGAGGAAAGATCATCAGAGAGAAAGATGCCATTTGATTTCAATCTCCTAAGAAAAACAAATAGTTTTATATGTATACCTAAAAATCAAGTCAAATAATAACTCTGAATGACATGTTTCAAGGACATAGTTTTAGACAGGCTGTTTTAAAAAGAAAGGAAAAGAGCAAAAAATCAACTGGCATCTAAGAGTTACAGCAATTTTTTAAAATGAACAGTAAGTAATTTTTCCTCTCTAGCTATTTATGTTTGATTTCCTTAATAAGAAGAGAGAAAACTATGGAAATGATAGTCATGAATTATTCAGAATACTTACTTCAATTCTGTAAAAAACAAATTAATATGATTCACAGAATCTATCTGTTTAATGAAGGTTTCCACATTTTCCAGAAACACCTACCAAAAAAGGGGAAAAACATCTTTGTTCAGATAATATTAGTTCAAGTACAAAGTAAGCCAGAGTAAATGCCAGCTTAGAAAGTTACCTTAGGGTTATGGTCGTAAATCAGATTGAGATTGATTCTCAGTTTTCTCATGCATTCAAATGCCTCTTTAAACATAAGTCTGTGAGAAAACAGAAAGAATAGAAAGGGTATTCACAAAAACTAAGCTCCCCGGGCCCAGCATATTTTCATTACGATACAAACCAGTTATAATCAGATTACAGCCCCAATGCCAAGCTACTACCACTGAATTTCTACTCTGAAATTACAGAATACAAAAATCAGGTACCACATTCATTTACTTTCATAATAGGTATGATTTAGTCCTCATGGCTGTCTGAGAACTACATCCTCACATACATACAACAGAAAATCAGTACAGAAGGCCGGGCATGGTGGATCATGCCTTTAATCCTAGCACTTTGGGAGGCCGAGGCAGGCAGATCACTTGAGGTCGGAAGTTTGAGACCAGCCTGGCCAACATGGCGAAACCATGTCTCCACTAAAAACAGAAAAAAATTAGCCAGGCGTGGTGGTACACGCCTGTAATCCTAACTATGCAGAAGGCTGAGGTGGGAAGATTGCTTGAACCTAGGATGCAGAGATTGCAGTGAGCTGAGATCGCGCCAATGCACTCCATCCTGGGTGACAGAGTGAGACTCTGCTGAAAGAAAGAAAGAAAGAGAGAAAGAGAGAGAGAAAGACAGAGAGAGAGAGAGAAAGAAAGGAAGAAATAAACAAAGAAAGGAAGGAAGGAAGGAAGGAAGGGGGGAAGGGGGGAGGGGGGAAGGGGGGAAGAGGGGAAGGGAGGGAAGGAGGGAGGGAGGGAGAGAGGACGAAAATCATCACAGAATTTAGGTCTACTTTTTAAGTAAAACATTAGTATAGATCTTTCTAATACAAAGTTTCCTCCAAATAGGTTCAGAAAATAGTCATTTCCTTCATCAGAGTGGCTCAGGCTTTTTTGGGTCATAGAGTCCCCTGTAAATCTGTTGAAGGCGGTTGGCTTTCTACTTGAATAAATACACAAAAACATAGTTTGGTGTGTACAATCTCCCTGGGTTCATAGGCCACCTAAAGCCCAGATGCATTCTCTCAGGTTAAAAGAAGCCCTGCTTTATATGATGAGCGTCATGATTCTTTCTGCTAGGAATCTCCACTACAAATACTGTATTAAAGTCAAAAGTTAAAGAAAAAAAAATAGCCTCAAAGAATCTGATTAAGGATACAGGTAATGAGGGCTTTTCATACTTTTAAGTTTTCAAAATTGTAATAAAATACTTACTGTCTTTACACGTAAATCACAAGCTAATTAGCTGCAAACAGTACAATGCCACTTACCTGTCCAACCACTTCCGTATCTGGGCTAAAACCAGGGCTCGATGATGAACAACTTCCAAGTTCCCCCTTGGCATCTTAAACAAATCAAAGCAATAGCATTTTTAATTAAGTAGAAAACGTTTAAATAGCCAGGATACACAATTTTACCTAATCCTTCATAGAGAACTCCCATAACTCTCTAAGATGAGCACAATTTTAGCATAATCTGGTTGTTCTCAATATTTATCTTGACTTTCAAGAAAAGTGTCCCTTTGAGCATTACTGGTTACAGCCTGTATCAACACTCCTTTGAATAAAGCCAACAGAAAGCTATCAAGGAAAGGTTTACAATAAGTGATACAAAGGATAAGAGAGCCTAAAACACAACCTGCAAGAATTACGCTTGGTACTTGGCTGAATGACAATCAGACTATCTATCTTGTCTGAAAAACCAGTTTACCTGTAATATAAGCTTTGTATCCTGGGGCACGACAGTGACAATCCGTGAACCCCTTTCCACTTTCCGAAGAACTTCCCCATTGGACACATGACTGCTGCTCATACTGGCCTGTAATGCTAAACACACCATTAATTAATAAGCCTTAATTATCATGACAAGCCACTCTCCATTAATTGCAATTGAAACCACATATATTATCTGAAATAGAAGAGAACAATTAACAACCAAGTTCCCTAGTTCTCCCACTCAACCTCAAGACTATCAGCCCTGCTGATGAACACACTCACCCCTGAACTTGCCTTCTTTCTTACAGAGCCCTCATGCATATTCACACACACACAGCTTCTCAAATGATCTGGAGAAACACAGTAAGAATTGGGGCAACTTCTCTATTTCTTAGCATCATCAGTGTACTATAATCATATCAATGACAGAAAGATTGCCTATTTCCAAGTTAGAAACAAAGAAAATAAGCTGGATTTTTAGAAAAAAGAACACATACCCACAGAGAGAGACAGACTGAGCATGGAACAGGAGACAAAAATGCAGCCAATATCCTACAAACCACGAGATGGAGCCCAGATGTACAGTGGAGGGTGGCCACAGTGGAAAAAGATTACCCAGAAGGTAAAACAGTCTGCCAATTTGGGATCTACATAGTAATTCCAAATAAAATACTGGGTAAGTTACATAATAAAATTTCCTGAAAAATGTTTAACTTTAGAATGTACTGCTTAAAGAAGGAACTTGGATGTCTTTACTAAAGTGCAGAATAATTTAACTGAGATATTACATTGAGATTAGGGTCTAAGTAAATGAACTCTAAAGATTTTCTCCAGCTGAGGACTCCTTGATAAAAAGCCAAAGTAGATGAAGAATTCCAAAAGTCATCAAGACTCCAAAAGACATTGGAGGAGGGACAATTTCCATTTTATACACTGAAAACTTACTTTTAAATGAAGCATCCCTCAGGCAAAAACACTGGCAGGTATGGGAATGGGTTGTCAACAACAAAAACTCATCATACACTGCAAACGACGTGGCATTTGATGCAACCTGAAATAAGGCCAGAGAGGCAAGGGTTTAGTTAGCTAGATTACTCAGAGCCAACACTGTGAAAAAAAATCCAATACCAAACTAAGCCTTGATACCTCAATGTCATTGATGAAAAAACGACACCTATCAGTCAGACCAAGCACACATTCCTGCAAAGAAATAAAACTGAAATTAAAAGCAATTCTATTTCAAAACCTAGCTTTTCTATCACACAGCTGTACCACCCTATGACTTCACACCTAAGCTCCTGTATAATCAGGACTAAAGATAGATACCTAACATGTGGCTGGTCCAGTGCAAAGTGGAATGTGAAGCCATCCAATCCATCAGCAAGCCCTGACATCTCCATCTCCTACATATATCTCAAACCCATCTCCTTTCCCCACTCACTAACTCCACTCAGCAATTTCCGTGTTGATCCCATATTCCACTTAAGTCACTCTCCAACTGACCCTCTTCTGGATAGCCAGAATCACTGTCCACACCATGAAGCAGAACACATTACTCTGTTGATTAAAAATCACAAGAAATTTCTAATCTTTGTTCATTTAAAAAATCCAAATTCCCTCCTATGACTGTCATTGAGCTCCAGCCACACTGTTTCCACTCAGCCCCTTGAATAAGATGAGCTTTCACTGAGCTCAAGGAGTTTGTTGTTCCTTCTCCCTGGAGACAGCCTTCTTTTTCTTCACCTCTCAGCACACACATCACTGCCTCAGAGAAGCCCTTCTGGACCACCAAATGTGGGATTCCCATTCTCAAAGCCACCATCCTCAAACTGCCCCTCAAACATCTCACTGTTCTCTACCAGTTCACCCTGTCCATTTCCATCACACTCCCTACAAAAGGAATCATTATATCAAAATTAATAGATCACAAGTTCCAGAAGAGGAGGAATTAGTCAAGTGGTTTTATTTTCCAACCACTATATTCTACCAGCCACCACAATTGTAGGCATTCTAATATTTGTTGAATAAAAACCTACTAAAACTATTTTCAAGATCACATTTCTGTTTTCCTCAAAAGATATTTAATAAAATAAACTTTGAATGATTTGTACAACTAGGGATAAAGGTTGCTAATCATATACATTATCTCATTTAGTCTTCTGAACCCTGATAGCTAGATACTGATTTTCCCACTTTACAGATGAAGAAGTTGTGGCTTATGAAAGTGAGATCATTTCCCACTATTGCCTTGACATTTAGAGGAGACTCAACTGCATCTCCAAAGCCCAAGCTCTTTCTACCTAACGCCATCAGTCCCTGGGTAACTACTTTAAGTAAGTTTCGTGCTCTGTGTTCACTTACCTCTTCTCCAATCATGGCCAATTCGATCTGAGTGCATGGATAAGGAAACCGAACAGGAAATCCACCAGAGTTCTTCCATGGTTTAACAGCCAGAGAAGGTGACTCTGCAAGATTCACAGATCTAGTTTACAAATAGCTGATGTGCTCTTTGTAAAAAACCATCAACATCAATACTTGCTAAAACACCTAACATGCAATTTCCATCACTTTCATCGTTTTTCCTCTTAAGCGTATGTCAGCTCATTACAAGAGGAAACAGGAGTAGAATACACCTGCCAATTCCACACTAAAGCGTAGGGTTTTCCAAGATAGTTACAAGGTAGTTATTGACAATCAATCTTGGAGTGACAAGATGCAAGTACATATTCTTAAGAACTAAGCATCTATGTAAGTCATAACATGCTTTCCTAACACCTTGATACTCACCCCAAAGGTACTTAAATATCTGGCCATCAGTCAGCTGTAATGCTACTGACTTGGTCTTGGAATTGCAACATAGACTGATTATCACCCCATCCACCGTTGCAGATGAACTGACAAAAAAAAAAAAAAAAAAGAGGAGGACATGTACACAGTTTGTTTTTCTAAAAAATAGTGACATTTCACTGATTTTGAGAACAATTTCCTTTTGGTGCTACACTACCTACTTCAATACAATGTAGACAAAATGCATACATATACACCCAGTACTACACACACACACACACACACACACACACACACACACACTCTCTCTCTCTCTCTCTCTCTCTCTCACACACACACAGAGACAGATGGAAGGTTGGATGAATAGATAAAACTATTCCAAGCCAAATCCCAGATAAAGCCATATTTGCTACATGACACCATTTTCCATAAACCCAATCAGGTAGTTGTTTACATTGTGAAGTCATTGCTCCTCTTCTGGCCACTACTTACTGTAACTTATTATAATATATTGCCTTCATTGGACATGGGTGGTACCAGTGTCATTTCTATCTGCTTAACATAATTAAAGCACTTGGTCTGTAGGAAAATGATCACAAACAATATCTCTATCACTATCATACTGATTTATGGAAAACTGGATTTTCACTAATGAGATGAAGGGAATTTGTTAACGCCATTACATTTTTTCCCTGAGTCAATGGAGAGAAGTAAAATTTCATTCTTTTTTTTTCAGTGTCTCACTCTGTTGCCCAGGCTGGAATGCAGTGACACGATCACAGCTCACTGCAATCTCGACCTCCTAGGCTCAAGTGATCCTCCCACCTCAGCTTCTCAAGTA
>NW_016107559.1:660034-691142 GCF_001604975.1 Cebus imitator | reverse complement strand
AAAAATAAATAAGCTAAAACAGAGAAAGCATTTAGAAGTGTACTTTTTACAGAGTATAAGCTACAGTAAATGTAAACTACTTAATTGAAGGATTTTGCTGTCCTCAAAAACATTAATATTTTATATGAACAAAACAGTCTTTTTGAGAAATAAAAGTCAAGGCAGTAGAAATATACCGTAAATGACTTCTCATTTCCTTTACAGCTAATGAGATGACTGCATCAAGCATTTGCTTCTACAAGCTAATGATAAAAGAATTTCAAATCTGAAGAAGTAGAAATTTAGTAAATTGCTCTGCTTTTCAAAAGGTAATCCACTGGCTTACTTTAAGTGCTGCATATTTCTAGAATATATTCTGCATTTAGACATGTTAACAAAAGTGTTTTTCAAAATATCATGAAGCACTATGAGTCAAAGAGTAGGAGCAAATGACTGCATTAAAATGTTTCTATGTCTATAAATGTATATAATGTATATATATATATATATATATATATATATATATAAAGGAAAGGTTCCTAATTTTGCAACAATGTTTCTCAGAAGAGAAATCTCACCAGTAGGGCTTTAATTATAAATTAATGTGGAGATTAGTACCAGTGGACAAAGGTGCCAAGTCTTGATACTGGAATCAAGGAGTTCTGGGAACCGGCTAGAAAATGCTATCTACTACATAACAGGGCCTGTATTACAGAAAAGAGCATTCATTAACTGAAACCTGTTACATGATGAAGACATAGTCAGGAAACAAAAGAAAACTCAGGCCCAGAGAACACTGAAATTTCAGCAAAGAAGAATAGAGACTTTATGGTGGCAAATGTACTCAAGTACAAAATAGGATATCTAAAGGAGAAGGCTAGAAGAAGCATTTTTAAGTCACCACATCTAAACAAAGCATATATATGCAGTTATGTATCATTTAATGATGGGGATATGTCTGAGAAATGTGTTGTTAGGTGACTTCATCATTGTGCAAACATCATAGAGTGTACTTACACAAACCTAGATGGTATAGCCTACTATGCCCCTAGGCTATGTGGTATGGCTTATTCCTACCAGGCTGTAAACCTGGACAGCATGTTACTTTACAGAATACTACAGGCAACACAATGTCAAGTATCTGTGTATCTAAACATAGAAAAGGTATGCATATATATGTATTTTTATATACACATGCACATACATGCACATGACTGCATTTATACAAAATTTCTTCCCATCACATTAGCTCATGAGAATTGGCCACTCTATGCTTGACAGTTATTAAAAAATCAATTGTAACATATAACAATCACTCTGGAGAAATGTGGGGAGATGCTGAATTAAAATATTTAACACATCTTTAAAATGTTGTTTCATCTATTAATATTTATCCTACTTTTCACAACTTTTTGATATATTTTTGGTCTCTTATTTTGACATCGCTCAAAACTGGATTTAAACCTCTTGTTAAGTGTGTCTAACAAGAAAGCTACTGCTCCTCAACCTTGCTCACTGGAAGTCGAAAAAGTTATAAGCTCATAAAAGACAAAAACCTAACTCCATTTGCTTAACACGTGGAGTACAGGGAAAAACGGCAATACCTGACATTGAGCTGTCCCTGCTCTTCATCCATCTCAGAAGGGCCTACAGTCAAATGGTGAATGACAGACTGGGGGCTGGACTCACTGTGGCTTACAGCCAGAAAGACGTCTTCTTCAATCCAAGTGAGAAGGCCTAGTTTCAGTGGGTTTACGTCTTGATCTTCATTATTCTCAAACTGCATTCTGTTTTAAATATTGAAGAATATCCAAGGCATGAATAAAACTTAAAAACCATTAAGATGTTCCTGAATGAAGGAAGAATGAAGCATCTTGTACACAGTCAACTCCTAATTATTTGGCGGGACAAAACCTGAGATACTACCAAATACCAGAAAATCTAAAATTAATCTTTGTCTGGCTTAAGAATATGTTTTTATATTTTCCTTAAATTTCTCATGCCCTGAAAATCTTTAGATTTGAAGAGAATCTTGATGAAAACTGACTACACAAGAAAATTACCTGCCCTAGTCCCTACACTAATGATCCCTGGAGCTTTTCCACTGCCACGGCTTACCAGCATTCAAACCAGGCTCTGGCAGGTATGTGACTCTCAGTAGAATGGGTCCTTTCCCAAGCACCTCACATTAAACTGACTGACTAGCTGGAGAGATGGTTTCCATGTCTCCAATGTCTTCCTTTGGTAACCTTTACACACCTGACCAGGGCACTGTTCTTGTCACCTCACATAGAAACCGGTAATAGCTACTTCCTGTCTTTTAGATCAGGTGGCAAATCTGCAGCTCCCACGGATGAAGCTGGTCACTAGCTTCATCTTCGTCCTCAGACATATCTCTCCCGGACTCAGGCTCTCCACTGCATTTGCACAGAGTATCCCATGGAGAATCAGTCCCACCTCTGGTTTTCACTGGCACTTTCTTCCCCACTAAACCCAGTGTTCCCAATTCTTTGCCAGCCTCAAACCTAGCCCTTCCCCAAGGATTTCAACAAGTATTCATGTCTTTCATGAAATCTTGGCATTATCCTCCTAAAAAATGACTTGGCATTATTCTCATCAATTTTTTTTAAATAAAACTATATTCTAAACTGCCTCATACTTTCTAATTTGTCTTCTATCTCTTCTCTAGTTGTTTCAAGTCTGTGAAATGAAAAAATGCATGTAAATGCTCTTTAAAAACTACTAATCATTATACAGGCAGCCTCCAAATCATATACAGGTTGTACATTTCTGCTGTATTTATTAACTATGTCACACATATTTAAGAAATATTATTAAATTCTGTTATTTGTTGTACTCAGTTAATTATTTCTATTAATCTAACAATAAATGTATCCCGGAGGCACAGCAGTTTAGTAATGAAGAACATGGACTTACCAAACAGAATAGAATCAAATCCTAGATTCTGTCGTTACCAGGTCCATGACCTTGGGTAAGTTACCTAACCTCTACACTTTGTTTTTTCAATTTAATGCTGGCTGATTCTCTTTCCAGAGGCCCAAGATAATTAAGAACCTACTTGTATCTCTTTTCCAGATGAGGAGTTCTAAGGGAAACTTTAAATCCACTTCCACCCACAGCTCCCAGTTTCACTGTAGGGTCGGCCCTTGGACAATCACCTGAAAAACAAAAATGCAAATACTATCATTGTAAACTATAACATTTCTCCTAGTACTAAGGGGATGGTGTCTGCAATTAATGAGTTCTAGAAGGCAAATAGCAAGCTAAAACATAACCACATCTCAACCTCCTTAAAATACTGCTTTTCCCTTAAGATCACATCAGTCAGAATCCTTCTGATAAAGGCCACATCTTAGCAAGACCAGGTGGAGAGGCTACCCTCTCCGCCCAGTGCTATTGCCTCCATTGTCCTCAGCCACCTCTCAATATCCTCAAATGCTCTGAAGTCCTAAGCACCTACTTAAAAGACATTTTCTTTCTATACTTCATCCAGTTTATTCACTGCACAGCTGCCAATGCAAGCCTTTAAAAAATTCAGCCAGAACACTGCGCTGCTCCGCTCTATGCCCTCTGGTAGCGTCCTATCTCACTCAGAGTAAAGGCTACCAGGCCCTACAAGAGCTGATTCCTATCACCTCTCTGACCTCACCCAAGACCTTCCCCTCATTTGCTCTTCTGCTGCCACCCTGGCCTCCTGGCTATTTTCTAAACACAACAGGCACTTCTGGGTTGCTTTTTACTCTGCTTGGAACACTCCTTTTTTGTTGTCATTCTTCACCCTCAAGCATAGAATGCTTGGGATGCTCTTACCCCAGACGTCTGCATGGCTCCCACAGTGATTCTCACCAGATCTCTGCTTAAATGTCACCTTCACAGAGAGGTCTTTGGGATCGCACTAAATAAGAAAGCCACCTTCCCTGTGTAAACCCCTATCCATAAGCTCTCTCTATCCCTTATTTTGCTTAATTTTTCTCCACAGCACTTGCCATCTGATAGTTTATATTTATTTGATCTTTTGTCTACAGCTGGAATAACAAGTAGTAGACAAAAGTACAACTAGTTTTCTAATACAACAAGCCAAGTACTAGAAAAAAGCCTGCATATAATAAACAATCAAGGAACAATGGGCGGGGAAGGGGTGATACGCAGGACACATCAAACACCATCTTTGAAAAATTTGGCAACTAACTCATCTCCACACCATCCAAATGTCTACCACTTGGCTCCACACCATTCAAATGTCTACCACTTGGCTCCAGGTTCTTAATTTCCCTTCAGCTTGGGCACTGAGCCCTGACCTGTTCCAGTCCACCATCTCTTTTTCCAGATTCTCTTACATCCGAACTCTCTTCTCAGGGGTTTTAGTTCATGGATTTGTTATGATCTTTCTCTTCTTTCCGTTTCTATGAACACGGCCCTGGCTCAAGCTCTCACTAGCTCCTGCCTGGACACTTGACAACAGCTTTTCCTAACTGGAATCTCTGCCTCCAGGTACCCCTGAGCTAGGGCCAACCCCACATACTGATGCCAAACCGTCTTTCAAAAATGGAGCTCTCAACCTGTCCTATCTCATCATAGGGAGTTTTCTATCAAGTAAAATGAATGCAGGTGGTACAGCGTTTCATTCTGAGGAGATAAAAATGTCCTACAATAGATCGTGGTGATGGTTGCACAACTCTGTGAATTTAAACATATATATATACACACACACATAGATATATGTATATATATGTATATGTGTGTATATATATATATATATATACGCACATATATATGATACACACACACACACACACACACACACACACACACACACACACACATTAACCACTGAATTGTACTCTTTAAATAGATGAATGATATGAAACTTTTTTTACCCCCCTGAGATAGTCTCACTCTTGTTGCCCAGGCTGGAGTGCAGTGGCTCAATCTTGGCTAACTGCAAACTTCACCTCCTGGGTTCAAGCGATTCTCCTGCCTCAGCCTCCCAGGTAGCTGGGATTACAGGTACCCACCACCATGCCTACCTAATTTTTGTATTTTTAGTAGAGACGGGGTTTCACCATTTTGGCCTGGCTGGTCTTGAACTCCTGACATCGTGATCCACCCACATCGGCCTCCCAAAGTGCTGGGATTATAGGCATGAGTCACCACACCCGGCCATAAAGCTATTTTTTAAGTGAACACAGAGCAAAACATCCCATACATCATAAAGTGACATATAAACTCATTAGCATCATACAGTTAAGTACCAAAAAGGCTTACTTTACATCTGATTCTTTTTGCCTTGATAATGAACATATTAGTACATTTTTTAAAGCTATTTTAAAAAGTTTAAGGAGGACTGTAATAGCATTTTACACAGTGAAACTATAATCAGAGAAATTGGTGATAAATCCAGAGGATTCATGTAAACAGTGGGCTGCTGACTTAACAGAAAAGCTGGTATGAAAGTAGGAAATTCCAATTTAAATTAATTAATTTTGATTACTCTCTCTTGGCAACTATCTAGGCTTTTTCTGAGAATTCAAAAGATATTTGAAAACAAGGCAACCACTGCCATATGCCGGTAGAATTTATGACATAACCACAGAACCCGCAAATAAAAACAACTTTCAGGTTCCCCAGTACATCAAGAAAGCAATGAGGAACTGAAAGCAACGGGACTGTGGAAGAACTAGAATGCCTGGGTTGAGGTCCTTGTCCATTCTTGTTCAAACAAATTGCAAAACCTCTGACACAGAGTTCCCTCATCTATAATCTCTGACACAGCTCCTAGGAGGGATGAGATCAATTGAAAATATGTGTAAAGGCAATTAAAATAGTAAAACATGTTAACAATGTAATAACATACTATGCTATTTCCAGAGTTCAATGTGATTCTTAAATAACTGACTCTTCAAGTTCAGCAATGGAAAAGGAATGGCTAGTATAAACCAGAGAAGGATTTTAAAAAAACAAAAAACCCAAGCCAATTAAATATCATAATGATAATGATAGCAACTACAGACTTCACAATTTTGAGAAACACTAGACCTATGGCAACAACAAAGCTATAACTTGCTTTTATGTAGGAGTAGAAGGGACTTGATTCAGAACACCTTGGTAGAAGTTTTTTAACATACCACATTTATAAACAGAAATCTGGTTACTGGCATCTAGAACAGCAAGGTCATTACTCTTTTGAGGGTGTGCAGAGAATGTGACTTGATTCACAGGGTGTGGGAACAGCAGTTGGTAGCTGCACATGGGAGGCGGAACCACAGTCTGCCGGAAGACTGTCACCAATACCCTGTCTGCAGTGAAAAAGAAAGAGGAGGATTAGACACAAGGATATTCAGTTTGAAAGATAAGCCATCTGAACATCACAGTATATCTAAATAGTAATGGCAATTCACAAAATATAACTTTCAGTGTTTTTCTCCTAAGTTTAAAAACAGTGTCGAGTGGGGAAATGTCATGGGTTCTGTCTATACTCAGCCACTGTCACTGCCAGGCCTAGAGTAGTCCTCTCAGAACTTGGAGTTTCAGGTGCCAGGGACTAAGGCAAAAAGGCTGAGGGTCAGAGCTCTAGCTTTAAACCTGGGGCTGCAACCAAGCCACAGTAAACCAAAGGAATTAATACCTTCAAATTCCTTAAAGCACGTTCTTATGTGTGGATTTTGTAATAAGGCAGATCTGATTAAGTTCTCTATATAGAATACATGCATATAAAATCAGTATTATATAGAGCATTACACAGAATATGAATTAGTATACCACCACACATTACAATCTTAGAAGCAAGTGTTCCCTTTTATTATCAGCAATGAAACTGCTCATTAAGGTGACTACTTCACTCCTCAATCTTGCCGCCCCATCCCACCCCCTAAAAAACCTTATACCTAATTATAAAATATCAACCTAATCTTCGTATTAGACAAACATCTATGACATGTACTGAACATACTGGAGAGGTATATAATTGGCAAGCATTTATATCAGGAAACAAAGCAACATAAGGGGGTGGTACAAGGATCAATTATAAATCTGTGTCAGGGTAAACAGGTAAGGCTAACACACCCAATCCCACAAGACTCTACTGTTGTCGTCCTCTCTACCTAGAGTCAAAGTTTTCAGTGTCTTCAAAGGCCAGACAAGTAGCCGGGCGCGGTGGCTCACGCCTGTAATCCCAGCACTTTGGGAGGCCGAGGCGGGTGGATCATGAGGTCAAGAGATGGAGACCATCCTGGTCAACATGGTGAAACCCCGTCTCTACTAAAAATACAAAAAATCAGCTGGGCATGGTGGCGCATGCCTGTAATCCCAGCTACTCAGGAGGCTGAGGCAGAAGAATTGCCTGAACCCAGGAGGCGGAGGTTGCGGTGAGCCGAGATCGCGCCATTGCACTCCAGCCTGGGCAACAAGAGCGAAACTCCGTCTAAAAAAAAAAAAAAAAAAAAGGCCAGACAAGTAAATGTGTGAAGGCCACAAATGTTGTATAACAGGAACTGCCATGGGGAGGAGGGATGATGGTTCTCAGAAGAGAATATACCCCACCTTATATCCCATTCAATTAAAAAATAAAACAAGTAACCCAAACAGCCAAAACAAATAAAGATTCCCTGCTGTTCCAGTCAAACCACCATATTTGCAGCCCCTAGGCTAGGACCACTTGCAGGCTCATGGACACAGTTTCCAGCAGCTTACTTCCATCAATGACAGCCACACTGGACAAGTCACTTGAATTATCTCCTGAGCTCCGGTCAGTTGTCCAGTGCCAATCATAGCAGAGGTAATGCCAGCCCTGACAGAGAACATGAAGCCGGTACGGGGTCACAGGGTCCCATATCAAAGATACAATTTTGCTCTTCCCACAGGTGCTGAAGGATAAACTTTGCTTGAGATACCAGTGATAGTTTCCAACAGTCCAGAGCTGAACTGCAGGGAAAAAGAAAAAGAAGGCCATTAGAGGCTGGGAAGCAGACTTCACATCAATTGCCAGAGGGAGACAAGGGCAATCTTTCCTTTTTCAAAGGATCCTTCCTGCTCAGCCTCTTCTCTAAACTAAGAACAATAATAATTGCCAAAAAAACAGCTTTCCATGCAGATAAAATGTCAAGAATCAATAAAGTTAGAAATACATGGTTTTTTTTTTTTTTTTTTTTTTTTTTAAATTTTTTACTTTTTTTTTTTTTTTTTTTTTTAACTTTACTTCCAAACAATGATCATGATGGAAGGCTAGTAGGACAAAGCATTGTTTTAGTTGGTTTTCTCATGAAGATTTAGGAAGAAGATAATTTGGCAATTAGATTAAAAGTATTAAAACACTCAATCCAAGATCCAGACTAGCATCATTGTGTTGTATTGGGCTTAAGTTGCTTATTTTCTTTCAGGTGCTTTGCATGCACTTATGTCCAAGGCTATCTGTGTATTAACTCTGACTCAGCTGCCCAAAGAAGATAAGCATGCAATTATCCTTCTAACATCTACTGAGAGCAAGACCTAATCATGCCAAAACCAACCTTTACTAAACAGATGACACATACAAATTAAGACCTTAGTTACATTAGGACTAATAGTTTTATTAAGAAATATCAGTTATATGAAGGAATTTATTTTCTCAATCTCCTTGCTCACTAATGCTTAACTTAGTGATCACAGCAAATATAACCTAGTCTTTAACCATATTATTACAACACTTCAAAGTTAGACCACATGCTGATGTTCTGCAGGACAGACGTTGTGGCTGTTCTTCTGCAATGTGTGCATGTGTGTGTGCATGTGTGTGTGTGTGTGTGTGTGTGTGTGTGTGTGTATACATATGTTTTTGAGACAGAGTCTCCACTCACTGCAGCCTCTGCCTCCCAGGTTAAAGCGATTGTACCACCTCAGCCTCCCGAGTAGCTGGGACTACAGGCGTGCATCACCATGCCAGACTAATTTTTGAATTTTTAATAGAGATGGGGTATCGCCTTGTACAATACTTTTATGCTCAGCATATCACAGGGCCATCCCTTGACACATTGGTTAATCAGTGGTTCTCAACTGTGGCTATTTAAAATCACTTGGGAGATATTTGTTTTGTTTTGTTTTAAGATGGAGTCTCGCTCTGTCACCCAGGCTTGAGTGCAGCGGCGTGATCTGGGCTCACTGCAACTTCCACCTCTGAGGTTCAAGCGATTCTCCTGCCTCAGCCTCCCAAGTAGCTGGGATTATAGGCACCCGCCACCATGCCCAGCTAATTATTTTGTATTTTTAGTAGAGTCGGGGTTTCACCACGTTGGCCAGGCTGGTTTTGAACTCATGACTTCAAGTGATCCACCTGCCTCAGGCTCCCAAAGCGCTAGGATTACAGGCATGAGCCACCACACCCAGCCACTTTTGGTTTTTAATTAAATACTTATGTATAGTCCCCATTCCAACACACTGAATTGAACTCTGAGATGAAGCCTGAATATACTTATTTTTTTTCTAAAGGTGTGGCCAGGGTTGAGAACTATTGTGTTGAATGAATAATTCGTTTCTTAACATTTCAGTTAAAAGGATTCTAATGATGAAGAAGTTTGAAAGCTACTTAGAAAATATTCAAGTTGGCCGGGCGCGGTGGCTCAAGCCTATAATCCCAGCACTTTGGGAGGCCGAGGCAGGTGGATCACGAGGTCAAGAGATGGAGACCATCCTGGTCAACATGGTGAAACCCCGTCTCTACTAAAAATACAAAAAATTAGCTGGGCATGGTGGTGTGTGCCTGTAATCCCAGCTACTCAGGAGGCTGAGGCAGGAGAATTGCCTGAACCCAGGAGGCGGAGGTTGCGGTGAGCCGAGATCACGCCATTGCACTCCAGCCTGGGTAACGAGCGAAACTCCATCCCCCCCGCCCCCCCAAAAAAAAAAAGAAAATATTCAAGTAAAAATATTTATGAACAAAAATGTACTGTGCATTGCTGTTGACAATAATGAGAAATAAATGTCTAACAGCATGAGATTTAATGAATGGGAATAAAAGATATTATTCAGCAATTTAAAATAATATAGATATACCAAAACTTTTAACAGAAATGAGATCATAGCTATACTGAGATATACACATTAAAAAACTAGAAGACAAGAAAATTTGAATAGTGATTATTACTGAGTGGTAGAACTATGAGATTTCTTTTTTTCTCATCTTTATTTTCTAACATTTTCATGTAATTAATACTTAAAACCACACATTTACACATTTTAAAAAGTATAAAAATATTCTTACTTTTATACTTAATCTAAATCTTCTTTCACACCCACAGTATTCCTTTGGTTAGTGTTTTTTTCTGTGGTAATACCATCCACTAGGGAAAGCACTTGATGACTTGCAATGGTTAATTTTTTTATGTCAACTTGGCTAGGCTATGGTGCCCAGCTGTCTGCTGAAACACTAGTTTAGATGTTGCTGTGAAGGTATTCTGTAGATGTAATTAATATTTATAATCAGCTGACTGTAAGGAAAGCAGATTACTCTCCATAATATGGGAGAGTCCCATTCATTCAGTTGAAGGTCTTAAAAGCAAAAAACAGGCTTCGTAGAAAAGAAGGAATTCTGCCTTAAGGCTGTAACAGAAATCCTGCCTAAGTTTCCAGCCTGCTCTACAGATTTCATACTCAAGACTGCAACATCAATTCTTACCTGAATTTCCAGCCTGCCAACTTGTCCCACAGATTTCAATCTTGCCACCCACTACATTAGCCAATCTTTTAAAGTAAATCTATCCACACCTCTATTGCTTTCTCTCCCTCCTGCTGCACCCTATTCCCTCTCTCACTGTCTCTCTACATAAGTACAGTTGACCCTTGAACAACGCAGGCTGGAACTGCAGCAAGTCCATTTATATTCGTATTCTTTTCAGTGAATACAGTCGGCCCTCCATATTGTAGATTCTATAAGTGCAACCAAACACAAATCAAAAATATGGTGCTTGAGGAATGCAAAACCCAAGTATACAGAAGGCTGGCTTTTCGTACATGAGGGTTCTGCAGGGCTGACTGCAGGACTTGACCATGTGCGGATTTCGGTGTCCACGGGCAATACTGGAACTAATCCCCTGAGAATACTGAGGGACGAATTATGTATATGTATTACTTCTGTTTCTCTAGAGAACCCTGACCAATACATGACTGAAATCCACAATCAATCAAAACCTAACCACCCCTATCTCCATCTACCCACTTCAGCATCTTTGATTCTACTAGGGACTCAGTAGAAGGGATGAAGGAAATCCCATACCCTTCCACTTTCAACTACACATTATGGGGCAGAAGGCTGGGGTACTACAGCTGTCTTACCATAGGTTTTTGGAATGGAGCCTTCCTCTCGCTGAAGGTCTTCCAGCCAAACTGCAAGCACAGAGGAATCTGCATTCCAGAGCAAGTCATTTACCTAGCAGGGAAAAAAGATCTGTCATTGGCCTTCAGTTACACATTTACTTCCAAATTTTTGTAATAGCTGTACTCCCTCTCTCAAATCAAATAATCCCACTACCTGAGCTCATCGCTAGCTGTAAATTACTAACCTACAGAGGCATTAAACAAATCTGTAAAATTTATGTCATCATGTAGAGGCCTTAAAAAAAGAAATACATTATGCTTAAAGCTTAAAAGAGACTAAAGAAACTTAACCAAACGCAAGGTGACATTTTTAGACAATCAGAGAAATTTGAACATGGACTGGCTGTTAGACAACACTGAAGTAAGATATAATGGAATTATGGTTATTTAAAGAAAAATGTTCTTAACTGTTAGAAATAAATATTGAAAATATGATTTCTAGAATTAAAACACCAGGAAATAAAAATATATGTTAGTATGTGTATATATAAACCAAAGAGTAATGGATAGATCAAAATAGTTTTGCAAAATGTTGGTGTCTACTGAAAGTGAATAGTTACATGGGAGTTAAACTCATGTCTCAAGATGTTTAAAATTTTACAGAGATAACATTTGATGTGTTCTCACTTCAGCAAGGATCTTAATGATATACAAGCCACTTAAGATTTAAATGTTATAAATGAAAATAATCTTCATTACTGGAAAAATTATGCTTTTGTCAAAATTAACAATAAAAATTAGCATTTTTATTTCCTATTTCTGTTTTATCTAGGTTGGGGAGAAATGTTTTCTTACTTGCAAAATCTCCTCGGAAAGACAATTTCTCTTTTATTAAAAATCAGTTCCAAGAAGCTACCATTTTTACGACTATTTGATCTAAAGCTTCTATTTATGTATCCATATCAAATACAAATCCCCTCTATAGCTATGGAAAGTCCTCTACATTTGAGGGCAAAACAAACTCAGGCACTTACCTTAACCTCGTCTTTCAGGAAGGGAAGTGTAAAGTGTCCATGAAGGAGTCCATTTTTCTCAAAAAACACAATATCCTGCTGGTTGGGTTTATCTTGTGTAGATGCAATCAAACTACCTGAGGGTCTTAAAGCAAACTCGGAGTGTTACAACACCCAAAGCTCATCTAACTAGCTTAAGAATAGATAAAATTCAGAAAAGAGATTTTTTTTTTTTCCAGCAAACATGGATGAATGAATGAATGAATGAGTATCTTTAACCAAGGAAGTTTTAAATCCCATGTGTCCCTTGTCTTTCAGCAAGTGGTTCATCCCCTTGTGGGACAGTACTTGCACAGGGGAAAGAGTGCCTTTTCCTATTTTACACAAAGGCTCCATTTACCCACAAAGCCTAATATATTTACACTGCATTTGGATGACTTTAAAAATAATAAGTTATCTAAACCATTCCAGGTATAATGTGCTAAAAATCAAAATCTATTTCTCCTTCAATTATATGATTTCAGCAAATATTTATGCTCAGGAAGTTATTTTTTAAGACTTCTCCATCTGTTGAAAACAATTGCCTCATCTCATTCACATTTGTCTCTAGAGTTTTAATTCAAATACATTTCTCTTCTGCTCTATCATACAATACCGCTCAGATACTGGTGGGAAACAAGAAGTCTGCATATAACAGATAGCACTGAAACAGAGGTCATACATCTATCTAAAATCAGGCAGCCACATCTGACAGGCAAATTGTGACCTGCACAAGGGTACTGGGCCAAGGAGGAGAATGGAAGAAAGAGGAGGTTTAAATCCAGCCTGCATGTTCCTTAGTCAGCAGATCCTCTACTGTGGGAATTTGTGCCAAGGAAGGAAGCTCTTTCCCTAATTTCCACAAAAGCTCCATTTGCCCATAAAGCCTTGCAAACTGGGCCTTCCCTTCTAAACCATTTTCTGCTCTTTACAGTGGCTTCATATACACCCTGCCTTACAATCAGAACTTTTAAGAATTAGGAATGCAAAATATATGGGGCCTTAGAATGATGAAATCTGTGAAGAAGCCTAAAATCTACTATTCAAGTTGAATTCAGACTTCAGAGAACAAAACAAAAAGAAGAAATAAAGATAGATACAGGCTTACAAACAAAGAAATGTAAAATTCCTTTTGTGTTACACAAACATCTATATCATCAGTATCAATGGGCACCACCACCTCTACCCTAGTTCCAAGAATTTCTCTAAGATTTCTTCCCCCACTCACTTCCAAGCCAGGGCTGGTCCCAGTCCTGCCACAGGCTCACTGGTTGACTGCAAAACAAACTCGCGGTTCCACACTCTGACCTTCCGAGCCCCTGTGCGGGAATGGAGTCAAACACACACACACTTACAACATTATGATAAAAGTTGTCAATTCAGAACTTTTCAAATACCTTCTTTACAAGTAAAAACTGCCACGGTTTTACATAGCCAATTAGATTAATCTCATTAAAAATGTGTGTCCACCAGGTAGGAGGATGGACCAATGGCCTCAAAGGACTCTTCTAATTCTTAACTCTAAACTCATTTCACATTTAAAGCAGCAGATCCTTACCTCATATGCATAATTAATACCCTATTCAAAGCAAAAGAAAGAAAATTTTCCTGAATTTTAATAACATAATTTATTTTTATTGTTGTTTAACTGCAATATATTTCCATACCTGTTTCTGGGCAAACAACACTCACAGCAAAAAACTGTCCATCCCCACGCCAGGTAATTTGTGGTCTGTGGTCATCCCAGGGCAAAGCAGACTCAAACTAAAGAGGGAAAGAAACACCAATATTACTGAGGGACCTTGAGTGTCCCAGAATCAAACAAGCCTCAGACCACTAAATATAGGTCTCTTATATGAGGTTTAAGCTACTTTGAAAGCCTGCCTCATAGAATCAGAGACCATCCTAGAAGGGTTGGTTCTTAGACCCAGAAATCATCAAAGAAGAGAAAAAAATCTAAAACAAACAAAAATCCTCCTTTGGGCATTAAGAAAAAAGTGGCCTCTGAGAACAGCAAAAGAGGAAAAGAGCTACAGGTCTAAATATTGAATATAATGAGCCAAGGAACCTATCAGATAACTATGACAAGGAAACAAGCATTCCATTTGTCCAACAGAGTAGAGTTTTGTTGAAATATTGTGTAAGCTTCACAACAGGGTACAGGTGAGTTAAGATGTGAAGAAGGTCTCACAGCTAATAAATGTTACGAGGATAATGTAATCTGTACTTTTCTATCAGAGATACATACTGCCCCTGGGGGTACTTGACTTGACAGTATGCCAGAAGATAAATATGGCACATCTTCCTGGGGGTATTTTTCAATTCACATTTTTAAAAAATGTTCATATTGTATAAATTAAAATAAAACATAAGAGTTTAAAGGCATTTAATGTGGCACAGGCACTACTTCCCCAGGAACCCCAAGACTTTGCAAGATCTTGTGTCCACACACCTCTGCATTCAGGGGCTGCCTACATTAGAAAACTAAAAAGTCCTGCCTGAGTCATCAAGACATCATTACACAGTCTTTAGAATTTTCTAATCCAGAAGTAAGGAAAACAAAGAGTTTTATCCAAAAGAAAAAGAGAAATATCTAATATATACATATATGGGAAAAGCATGAGAACATCTATGTGAATGAAGGATGACAGCTCTCTCTGGGGAGCAAGGGGATGGACATCGGGACAGGATATACAAGGCATTTCCTTTGTCTGCGATGTTTTATTTGTTAAACTGGGTTATGAATATCACTTATAATTATTTGCTACCATGATAATAAATCACAAAGCAACCTGGCAATAACAAGAAAAAAAAGGATCTTTCCAGGGGGACCCATTTCCTGAGGGCTCTAGGCAGTTTTACAAAAACAGAAGAGAATTGTTCATTAATGGCATCTAAGTGGACACCAAAGAGTTCCTAGTGAGTGGCAAACTTACATTTGTTCCAATCAATGCTCTTCATCCATCAAACCAAACTTACCGTTTCCATCTGAAAAGCTGCTTGTCTGCCTTCTGATCCATGGAACTGTGTTTCCTTCCTGCCCCATCCAATAGTGATGAACTTGCCTAGAGAACAATTGATTGAGAACATGCAAGACAACCAATAAGCTGCATGAAATGAAACAAAAACAGTTCCACTGCTATTCTTCATGAAGTTAGTCATTGGCAATTACTCAGGTCCTCTAAGACCTCTCAATAAATTGACCAGCAGTCAATATTTGAGAAACCTATGTTTCAGGCTGGGCGTGGTGGCTCATGCCTATAGTCCCAACACTTTGGGAGGCTGAGGCAGGAGGATCACTTGAGTCCAGGAGTTCAAGACCAGCCTTGGTAACATAGGGAGACCCCCCTCTCTACAAAAAATACACAAAATTAGCTGAACATGATGGCACACACCTGTGGTTCCATCTACTCAGGAGGCTGAAGTAGGAGGATCACTTGAACTCAGGAGTTCAAGGCTACAGTGAGCCATCAGTGCACCACTGCACTCTATGGGCAACACAGCGAGACCCCCCATCTCAAAACAAACAAACAGTCATACAAAAAAAACCTGTTTCATGTTATATGCAGCAGTGATTCTGAAGAATTTGAAATGCCCTTCCTTATTTTAGAAAGCATTTTACTGCTGTCTTTTATATTCCAAGTTTCTTTGATGACACAAGTCAGCGATCTCGCCCTTACCTTATAATTAAGAAGAATGAAACATGAAGAGTCTACTAAATATGTCAGGAACATAAAACCCCAAGACAAGAACTGGGAATAAAATTCTGATTGCAAGCTCCTCACCTCACTGGTGAGAGAGGGGACTGCTGATCACAAAATAGCTCCTCACATAGACTGAGAGACTGAGACCCTCCCTAATGGCAGAGCCCAAAGTTAGAACACAGGTCTTCTGGCTTTCAGGCTGACTGCTGTTCTTTCTAGATCATAGCCCTTCTCTCAAATAAACAATAAAGGCAGAGTTGCTGAAACAAAATAACCCCTCTGTTCCTGGAGGTAGGATCCATCTGTAAGAGGTACAATAAAGATGGTCCTGAAAGCATCACCCAATGCAGGACCCAATACTTCCCTCCTACCATTGATTCTGATTCTGATGCAGCAGGGCTGTTTGCAATTCCTATAAATTATAGGTCCATATGACCATTTCCTGTCTGCTCATATCCAAGCACTAGAGTACCTCAAAGCATATCTTGCTGCTGCATACAAATGGTAGTGCCTATCATGGTGCAAACCTCCAGGCTTCTATCTGCAAGTTTCCACAGGAAGATTAAGGACAAAGGAATGAAGAAAGAGAACTCCTCCAACAGAAGATAAGAAATGATGCGGTTATAGCAGGGATTTGCAAAACTACAGCCTACATCTGCTTTTACAAAGGCTTACCGGAACACAGCCATGCTTATGTATTGTATATAACTTTCATACCTCAATATTAGAATTGAGCAGTTGCAACACAGATTATATAGCCCACAAAGCTGAACATATTTATGACCTAGCCCTTTTCAGAACAAGTTGACTGACCCCCAGGATAGAGGAAAAATATTCATCACTCCACAGAATGATTTTGTTTTTGTACTGAGAAATGCATTTCTGAGATCTAAGGCCTTAACTTGGACTATGTTTCCTTTGAGGTACTGCATAGGATTTTTGTGAAAAAGTCTGTGGGAAACACCAGGCCCAGAGCACTTTCCCATCCCAAAGTGTACTGTGTGCTGGTTACTCTCTCTCTCTGACTGTCCTCAAAGCTGGATGCCCCAGAGTTCTACCCTGGATTCTAGACTCTTCCTGTGCAGCATCTGCTCCCTGAGCAAGTCCATCTGTTCCCAAAATTGTCAGAATCCTACATACCCCCTACTCTCAGTCCATAGCTCTGGCCTCTACCGAGCTTCAGACTTATATTTGCCTACTCCACATGGCAATCCCATATGGTCCTTCAACAAATCCAAAACAGACCTTACCACCTACCCTTACAGACTAGCACTTCCCCATCTTCCCTCTCAGTTACTGGCATCTTTATTCCCCTCACCTGAGGTTCTGGCTGGAGTCCTGCACAACTTTTTCTTATTCGCCTTACATATGCAAAGCCTATTTATTTCACCTACTAAATCAGTATTTCTCAAACTGGCCTAGGGCAGAAGGGGAACCATATACATATATTCTAAAAAAGTTTTTCAGATAATTCTAAAAAAAAGTACTCCCATCCTCATTGAGAATCAACTTTTTCCTGAATCATTCCTGCTTCTAGCCCCACATAAACCTTCCTTCTCTCTCATCTGGAATCCTGCAGCAACCTCCTACCTGATCACCCTGCCTCTAGTCTCGTCTCTCTCAATGCACAAAAACAACAAAAATATGCCATCAAGAGCCATCTTTCTACTAGATAAATCTCTTTAAACCTCTTATCATCAAAACCTTTAATGTCTGATCAACTATAACTCGATGTCCAAATTCCCTGCTACAAACTCAATCCAATCTGTCCCATTTATTTCATTCTACACTCACATCCTGCCACTTTGGCAATGCTGAATTACTCACAGTTCCCTGAGTAACCCACAATGTTTCTATCAAATAACCCTCCCTTGAAACAGACACATTCACTTGCTTGGAATACTCCCCAACCCTTGTCCCTCAACTACCCAACACCAATTCAGCTGAGACTCAGCTCAAGTCAGCCTCCCCGGGGAAATCATCCCTCTCCAGTTACTGGTTTCCTTCCCTTATGCTACCCTAATACCTACACATCATGTCATTACTGTGCTGATGCCACCATGCCCAGCTAATTTTTAAATTTTTTTGTAGACACTGGGTCTCCCTATGTTGCCCAGACTAGTATTGAACTCCTGGGCTCAAGCAATCCTCCTGCCTCATCCTCCAAAAGTGCTGGGATTATCGGCATAAGCCACTGTGCTCAACCTTTAAAAATTATTTCTGAAAAAATACACTATTTTTAAATAAATGGGTAGAAGTTTTCTAAATGATTTATCAGAGTTGATGGAACACGAAGGCAGGAAGTTAGACCTTAGCAGAAGCTGGAATATCTTCTTCCCTCATCTCTCTTCAATCAGGCCAGCAACTTGGTGACTTCAAGATGGCCAAAGCATGTACTTAACAAGCATCTCTCTTCTCCTGCACTCCCCTTCAATACTTTAGGAACTCTAAAGTTAGCCAATCAACATTCATAACAGAAAATCTAAGTCAGATAAACACTCAGAGGAACAGCCTTAATGCCCAGATGACCTTGGCTAGGTTTTAGCAAGAAAATAATCTGATTGCTCCCATGGAAATGCAGACTGGATCTAATCAGTAGGAACAAAAACCAGCCTTCTATCCCATCTCTCTTCTTTTCTTTACCCTAAAACTGTATCCCAGAAATACTACCTTTATACAAACTTGTACAGTCCCTTTCACTGAAAGCCCAGGCTAAGACTTTCCTAGGGTGTGGTTAATAACTATCTTAGTGACCTTAAACACTGATTGACAAAGCCAACCCTCAGACCTGGAGAGGCACCAGCAGGCCTTGATTTGGAATGGGCTGAAGGAACTGGGATCATAGACAATTAATAACTTGGGGTTTAACCTTCAGAGTTCTTTGGCCTAATGACATGGCTATTAATTAGTATACAAGCAAATGGTCGCAAATGGGAGAAACATAGGTCACAAAATGTTGCAAACAAAGCTATACTCACTTTCACCAAAATCATCCTGGTGGATTTGCTGCTCCATGATTGGTTCAAAATCTTTTGTCATCATAATCAGGGTCTGTTGACCTTAGAGAAACACACACAAAAATGATTTTATTTTTAGGTAACAAATTTGCCATTCCATAAGTACCAATGGCACTGTAAGCTAAGGAGGTGGGATTAGTCTGAACAGAGCAAACAGAACTCATCCAAAATGCTTTAACTTAAAACAACAACAATAACAACAACAACAATAACAACAAAACCCAAAAAGCTTTGCCTAGATAGGCCACCTGGTGCTTATGCTCAGCTATTAATGTGTGTACAGTTGAATATAAAAGCCTACAAAGTCTTCTTTAGTCCTCTACTAACTTCAACACTCCTTGTCACCAAGATACTTCTAAATATATGTCATCAATGGAACTGTTTTACTAAACTCAAGGGGAAAAACAGGAACAGAACCCAAGAAGGGCTTTGAGAATGTGTTCACATAGCAACTCTTAGAATAAGTTAAAATACATATTGCTGAGATTTTTTTTTTTTTTTTTTGAGATGGAGTCGCCCTCTGTCGCCAGGCTAGAGTGCAGTGGCATGGTCTTGGCTCACTGCAACCTCAGCCTCCCGGGTTCAAATGATTCTCCTGCCTCAGCCTCCTGAGTAGCTGGGACTACAGGCACATGCCACCACGCCCAGCTAATTGTTGTATTTTTGATAGAGACAGCTTTCACCATGTTGGCTAGGATGGTCTCGATCTCTTGACCTTGTGATCCGCCCATCTCGGCCTCCAAAGTGCTAAGATTACAGGCGTGAGCCACTGTGCCCAGCCTACTGCTGACATTTTTAACTCTAACTGGGGACTTAGCAGCCTCCCCAAGCTTTGTGACTTTGTTTCACACTCCTGAAGACTGAAAAAGTCACATGAAATAACTTTATATAATGATAGACTAAGAGGTAAAATTTCAGTCACAAAAAAAAATTTTTTTTACTCTACATTATAATATTACTATTATACTGGTTCAAATAAATTTTTTGAAATTCAAGCATCCCCAAACCAATGAGGCCTGTATGACATTCGGAATAATGTTTTAGAAAAGCCAGTTAGGGGCCGGGTGCAGTGGCTCAGGCCTGTAATCCCAGCAATTTGGGAGGCCAAGGGGAGAGGATCATGAGGTCAAGAGATCGAGACCATCCTGGCCAACATGGTGAAACCTCACCTCTACTAAAAATAAAAAAATTTGCTAGGTGTGGTGGCACGTGCCTGTAGTCCCAGCTATTCGGGAGGCTGAGCCAGCAGAATCGCTTGAACCCAGGAGGCAGAGGTTGCAGTGAGCTGAGATCGCACCACTGCACTCTAGCCTGGTGACAGAGTGAGACTCTGTCTCAAAACAAACAAACAAACAAACAAACAAAGCCAGTTAGGCACCAGTAACAGGCTTACCTGTGGCAAGAAGCACCAGCTCTTGGTCAGGACTCCAACTCATGATAGAGATACCACTGGCTACACTCCCAACACACTCCAGCTGAGACAGAGAAAATTGAAAAGAGAGACTCAAAACACTAGTGTCTCAGTAAAAACTGACTGCAATTTCAATCAAAACAATTAAAAAAAAAAACCAGAAAGAAAGGAAATCAGTATATGGAAGAGATATCTGCACTCCCATGTTTGTTGCAGCTCTGTTCACAATAGCTAACATTTGGAGCCAACCTAAGCATCCACCAACAGATGACTGGATAAATAAACTGTGGTACTATACACAATGGAGTACTATCCAGGCATAAAAAGGAATTAGATCCTGTCATTTGCAACAACATGGATACAATTGGAGATGATTATGTTAAGTGAAATAAACCAGGCACAAAACGACGAACATCACATGTTCTCACTTATTTGTGGACTCTCAAAATCAAAACAATTGAACTCATGGACACAGCACAGGGATGGTTCCTAGAGGCTGGGAAGGGTAGTGACAGGCTGAGGGAAGTTGGGATGGTTAAAAGGTACCAAAAAAAAGAAACCAGAAAGAATAAATAAGATCTACTATTTGATAGCACAACAATGTGACTATAGTCAATAATAACTGTATATTTTAAAATAACTAAAACACTATAATTGGATTGTTTATAACACAAAGAATAAATGCTTGATGGGATGGATATCCCATTCTCCATGATATGGTTATTTTGCATTGCACCCCTGTATCAAAACATCTCACATAGCTCATATATATGTGTGTGTGTGTGTGTGTGTATATATATATATATATATATTCTATGTACCCATAAAAATTAAAAATTTAAATTTAAAAATTAAAATAAGAACTTATTCAACAAACATTTCTTCAGTAATGGATATCAAGAGAACAGACCTGTTATTAGGCACAGGGATTAGAAATAACTATCTCTTTCTTCCCAGAGCTGTCTCATGAGGGAGATAAAAGATGACTCCACAGAGGATGACAGCAGTAACAACGATCTCTGTAAAGCAAAGTGTGTTTCAGCACAAGGAATGACAAGTGACCCAGAGTCCAGAAAAGGTTTTTCTGAAGTGTTCAAAGAGTGGTAATAAGGACAGAAAAAGAGAGACCAGGAAGAAAAACACAGTGTAGAGGCACAAAGCCAGAAAAAAGAGCAGTTAAAAATCAGCTGCAACTACAACACAAGGTATATGCACACATAGGAACAATGTGGGGATGAGGCTAAAAACGAATTTGGGGAACAGATAGTGAAAGGGCTTATAAGGCACAATAAGGAATATGGACTCTATCTTCCAGACAATTGAGAAGCTATGAAAGGGCAGGATCAGCACCATTAAATAAAGATAAATAGACTGGAAGAGCTCAAGGAAACAATGCTACAAAACGTTTTGAAAGTAAAAGCATCCATCTTTTTCTTTTTTTAATTGCATTTTAGGTTTTGGGGTATATGTGAAGAACATGCAAGATTGTTGCATAGGTACACACATGGCAGTGTGATCTGCTGACTTCATCCCCTTCACCTATATCTGGCATTACTCCCCATGCTAACTCTCCCCAACTCCCCACCCCCCACTGTCCCTCCCCTATTTCCCCCCAACAGAACCCAGTGTGTAGTGCTCCCCTCCCTGTGTCCATGTGTTCTCATAGTTCAACACCTGCCTATGAGTGAGAACATGCGGTGTTTGATTTTCTGCTCTTGTGTCAGCTTGCTGAGAATGATGCTTTCCAGGTTCATCCATGTCCCTGCAAAGGACACAAACCCATCGTTTTTAATGGCTGCATAATATTCCATGGTGGATATGTGCCACATTTTCCCTGTCCAGTCTATCATGGAAGGGCATTTGGGTTGGTTCCAGGTCTTTGCTATTGTAAACTGTGCGGCAATGAACATTCGTGTACACGTGTCCTTACAGTAGATCAATTTATAATCCCTTGGATATATACACAGTAACGGGATTGCTGGGTCAAATGGAATTTCTATATCTAGGTCCTTGAGGAATCGCCACACTGTCTTCCACAATGGTTGAACTAATTTACACTTCCACCAACAGTGTAAAAGTGTTCCTATTTCTCCACATCCTCTCCAGCATCTGTTGTCTCCAGATTTTTTAATGATCGCCATTCGACTGGCATGAGGTGGTATCTCAATGTAGTTTTGATTTGCATTTCTCTAAGGACCAGTAATGATGAGCATTTTTTCATACATTTGTTGGCCTCATGTATGTCTTCTTTTGTAAAGTGTCTGTTCATATCCTTCGCCCACTTTTGAATGGGCTTGTTTGTTTTTTTCTTGTAAATCTGTTTTAGTTCTTCATAAATTCTGGATATCAGCCCTTTGTCAGATGGGTAAACTGCAAAAATGTTTTCCCATTCTGTTGGTTGCCGAATCGCTCTAATGACTGTTTCTTTTGCCGTGTATAAGCTGTGGAGTTTGATTAGGTCCCATTTGTCTATTTTGGCTTTTGTTGCCAATGCTTTTGGTGTTTTGGTCATGAAGTCCTTGCCTACGCCTATGTCCTGAATGGTTTTGCCTAGATTTTCTTCTAGGGTTTTTATGGTGTTAGGTCTTATGTTTAAGTCTTTAATCCATCTGGAGTTAATTTTAGTGTAAGGTGTCAGGAAGGGGTTCAGTTTCTGCTTTCTGCACATGGCTAGCCAGTTTTCCCAACACCATTTATTAAACAGTGAATCCTTCCCCATTGCTTGTTTTTGTCAGATGTGTCAAAGATCAGATGGTTGTAGATATGCTATGTTGCCTCTGAGGCCTCTGTTCTGTTCCATTGGTCTATATCTCTGTTTTGGTACCAGTACCATGCTGTTTTGATTACGGTAGCCTTGTAGTATAGTTTGAAGTCTGGTAGTGTGATGCCTCCCGCTTTGTTCTTTTTGCTTAGAATTGACTTGAGTATGTGGGCTCTCTTTTGGTTCCATATGAAGTTTAAGGTGTTTTTTTCAAGTTCTGTGAAGAAGGTCATTGGTAGCTTCATGGGGATAGCGTTGAATGTGTAAATTACTTTGGGCAGTATGGCCATTTTCACGATGTTGATTCTTCGTAATCAAGAATATGGAATGGTTCTCCATCTGTTTGTGCCCTCTCTTATTTCGTTGAGCAGTGGTTTGTAGTTCTCCTTGAAGAGGTCCTTTACGTTCCTTGTTAGTTGTATTCCTAGGTATTTTATTCTCTTTGTGGCAATTGTGAATGGCAGTTCGTTCTTGATTTGGCTCTCTTTAAGTCTGTTATTGGTGTATAAGAATGTTTGTGATTTTTGCTCATTGATTTTGTATCCTGAGGCTTTGCTGAAGTTGCTTATCAGTTTCAGGAGATTTTGGGCAGAGACGATGGGGTCTTCTAGATATACAATCATGTCATCTGCAAATAGAGACAATTTGACTTCCTCCTTTCCTATTTATATACCCTTTATTTCTTTTTCTTGCCTGATTGCTCTGGCTAGAACTTCCAGTGCTATATTGAATAGGAGTGGTGAGAGAGGGCATCCTTGTCTAGTGCCAGATTTCAAAGGGAATGCTTCCAGTTTTTGCCCATTCAGTATGATATTGGCTGTTGGTTTGTCATAAATAGCTTTTATTATTTTGCGATACGTTCCATCAATACCTAGTTTATTGAGGGTTTTTAGCATAAAGGGCTGTTGAATTTTGTCAAAGGCCTTCTCTGCATCAATTGAAATAATCATGTGGTTTTCGTCTTCGGTTCTGTTTATGTGGTGTATTACATTTACAGACTTGCATATGTTGAACCAGCCTTGCATCCCAGGGATGAATCCTACTGGATCATGGTGGATAAGCTTTTTGATGTGTTGTTGAATCGGCTTGCCAGTATTTTATTGAAGACTTTTGCATCTATGTTCATCATGGATATTGGCCTGAAGTTTTCTTTTCTTGTTGAGTCTCTGCCGGGTTTTGGTATCAGGATGATGTTGGTCTCATAAAATGATTTGGGAAGGATGCCCTCTTTTTGGATTATGTGGAATAATTTCAGAAGGAATGGTACTACCTCCTCTTTGTATGCCTGGTGCAATTCGGTTGTGAACCCATCTGGACCTGGGCTTTTTTTTGGGTGGTAGTCTCTTAATTGCTGCCTCAACTTCAGACCTCGTTATGGGTCTGTTCAGGGTTTCGACTTCTTCCTGGTTTAGGCTTGGGAGGAGGCAAGTGTTCAGGAATGTATCCATTTCTTTCAGGTTTACTAGTTTATGTGCATAGAGTTGTTTGTAATAATCTCTGATGATGGTTTGAATTTCTGTGGAATCTGTGGTGATATCCCCTTTATTGTTTTTTATTGCATCTATTTGGTTATTCTCTCTTTTTTATTAACCTGGCTAGTGATCTGTCTATTTTGTTGATCTTTTTGAAAAACCAGCTCCTGGATTTATTGATTTTTTGAAGGGTTTTTTGTGTTTCTATCTCCTTCAGTTCTGCTCTGATCTTAGCTACTTCTTGTCTTCTGCTAGGTTTTGAGTTTTTTTGATCTTGCTCCTCTAGCTCTTTTAATTTTGACAATACGGTGTCTATTTTTGATCTCCCCTTGCTTCTCATGTGGCCACTTATTGCTTTATCGTTTCCTCTAGAGACTGCTTTAAATGTGTCCCAGAGATTCTGGTATGTTGTGTCTTCATTCTCGTTGGTTTCGAAGAGCATCTTTATTTCTGCCCTCATTTCATTGTTTATCCAGTCAACATTCAAGTGCAGTTGTTCAGTTTCCATGAATCTGTGCAGTTCTCAGTTACTTTCTGAATTCTGAGTTCTAACTTGATTGCACTGTGGTCTGAGAGACTGCTTGTTATGATTTCTGTTCTTCTGCATTTGCTGAGGAGTGATTTACTTCCGATTATGTGGTCAGTTTTAGAGTAGGTGTGATGTGGTACTGAGAAGAATGTATATTCTGTGGATTTGGGGTGGAGAGTTCTGTAAATGTCTATTAGGTTTGCCTGTTAGAGGTCTGAGTTCAAGTCCTGGATATCCTTGTTAATTTTCTGTCTGGTCGATCTGTCTAATAGTGACAATGAGGTGTTAAAGTCTCCCACTATAATTGTGTGGGAGTCTAAGTCTCTTTGTAAGTCATTAAGAACTTGCCTTATGTATCTGGGTGTTCCTGTATTGGGTGCGTATATATTTAGGATCGTTAGCTCTTCTTGTTGCATTGATCCTTTTACCGTTATGTGATGTCCTTCTTTGTCTCTTTTGATCTTTGTTGCTTTAAAGTCTATTTTATCAGAGATGAGAATTGCAACTCCTGCTTTTTTTTGCTTTCCATTTGTTTCGTAAATCTTCCTCCATCCGTTTATTTTGAGCCTTTGTGTATCCTTACATGTGAGATAGGTTTCCTGGATACAGCACACCAATGGGTTTTGGCTTTTTATCCAGTTTGCCAGTCTCTGTCTTTTGATTTGGACATTTAGTCCATTTACATTTAGGGTTAATATTGTTATAAATGAATTTGATACTGCCATTTTGATGCTAGCTGGCTGTTTTGCCCATTAGTTGATGCAGATTCTTCATTGTGTTGATGCTCTTTGCCATTTGGTATGTTTTTGGAGTAGCTGGTACTGGTTGTTCCTTTCTACATTTAGTGCTTCTTTCAGGAGCTCTTGTAAAGCAGGCCTGGTGGTGACGAAATCTCTGAGTACTTGCTTGTTTGCAAAGGATTTTATTTTTCCTTCAGTTATGAAGCTTAGTTTGGTGGGATATGAAATTCTGGGTTGAATGTTCTTTTCCTTAAGGACGTTGAATACTGGCTCTCTTCTGGCCTGTAGGGTTTCTGCTGAGAGATCTGCTGAAACAGATGGGCTTCATCTGTCTGTCTGATGGGCTTCCCTTTGTGGGTAACCCCAACTTTCTCTCTGGCTGCCCTTAGCATTTTCTCCTTCATTTCAACCCTGGTGAATCTGACAATTATGTGCCTTGGGGTTGCTCTTCTTGAGCAATATCTTTGTGGTGTTCTCTGTATTTCCTGGACTTGAATATTGGCCAGCCTTGCTAGATTGGGGAAGTTTTCCTGGATAATATCCTGAAGAGTATTTTCCAGCTTGGATTCATTCTCTTTGTCACATTCAGGTACACCTATCAAACGTAGATTAGGTCTTTTCACATAGTCCCACATCTCTTGGAGACTTTGTTCATTCCTTTTACCCTTTTTTCTCTAATCATGCCTTCTCGTATTATTTCATTGAGTTGATCTTCGACCTCTGATATCCTTTCTTCTGCTTGGTCAATTCGGCTGTTGAAACTTGTGCATGCTTCGCGAAGTTCTCGTGTTGTGTTTTTCAACTCCATCAATTTACTTATATTCCTCTGTAAGTTGTCCATTCTCGTTAGCATTTCGTCAAATCTTTCTTCATGGTTCTTAGTTTCTTTGCATTGGGTTAGAACATGTTCTTTTAGTTCACAGAAGTTTCTTATTACCCACCTTCTGAAGCCTGATTCTATCATTTCATCCACTCATTCTCCATCCAGCCTTGTTCCCTTGCTGGTGAGGAGTTGTGATCCCTTGTAGGAGGAGAAGTGTTTTGGTTTCTGGTGTTTTCATCCTTTTTGCACTGGTTTCTTCCCATCTTTGTGGATTTTTCCACCTGTTGTCTTTGTAGTTGCTGACTTTCAGATTGGGTCTCTGAGTGGATGTCCAGTTTGTTGATGATGAAGTTATTGCTGTTTCTTAGTTTTCCTTCCAACAGTCTGGCCCCTCTGCTGTAGGATTGCTGAGGTCCACTCCAGGGCCTCCTTGCCTGGGGATCACCTGCAGCCGCTGCAGAACAGTAAGGGTTGCTACCAGTTTCTTCTTCTGCTATCTTTGTCCCAGAAGGATACCCGCCAAATGTCAGTCTGATCTCTCCTTTATGAGGTGACTCTTCGGATATACAGCGGTCAGGGAGCTGCTTGAGGAGACAGTCTGTCCTTTATTGGAGCTCAAGTGCTGAGTTGTGAGCTCCGTTGTTCATTCAGAGCCGCTGGGCAGGTTCATTTAGGTCTGTTGCAGCAGAACTCATAAACCCCTTTTTTTTCGCAGATGCTCTGTCCCAGGGAGTTAGTGCTTTATTTATGAGTTTCCTTTGTTCTGCTGCCTTTTTTCAGGGCTGCCCTGCCCAGCAAGGAGGCAGCCTAGTCACCGTCTGCCTGCAGTGGCTTTGCTGAGCTGCTGTGGGCTCTGCCCAGCTGCCGTGTGAACTTCCCTGCAGTCCTGTTTATATGGGTGTAGTTAGAACTGCCTCGGTAATGGTGGCCCACCTCTGTAATGGCAGACTCTCTCTGTAATGGCAGGTTACCTCAGAAATGGTGGGCTGCCTCAGCCATGGCGGACTACTTCCGTAGTGGTGGAGTGCCTTGGTAATGGTGGATGCCCCTGCCCCACAGAGCTAGACTGTCCTGGGTTCAGCTGTGCTTGCTGTGAAACTCTCAACCTGGAGTGTTTCCAATTGTTGTCTTTTTTTTGTTGGGGTGGGACCAGCCAAGCCTGATCACCTGGCTCCCTGCCTCAAAGCCCTTTTTTTAAAGTTGAACGGTCGACTCTCTCCCAGGTGTTCCAGTCGCCTGTTGAAAAGCGCCGGGATCTGTGTGATTTCCTGTGTGGCGACTCACTGCGCCAGCTGAAATAGTGGCACTTAGATTTGTGGCGCTTTTTTTTGCCCCCGAATGTCCTGGCCTGGCTCCCTGTTTCAGTCCTCTTTTTAATCAGATGAATGGGCGAATATGCCTTCCCGGGGCTCCAATCACCAGCTAAAAGGGCACCCGGACTAGTGTATTTTGTTCGGAGAACCGCCGTGCTGGGGCACTGGCCAAAACAGCCACTCCAGCCAAAACAGCTGTGCCGGCGACCTGTGGGGCTCCTCTACCTGAGAATCTCCTGGTCTGTGGGCAATAAAAATCTGTCTGGAAATGCAGCGTCCACTCACCCTCTGTGCTTTCACTGGGAGCTGCAATCCTGAGCTGTTCCTAGTCGGCCATCTTGGATCTCCAAACTTCGCATCTATCTTTTAAATACAAGAAAAACCAATTAAGCTGTGCATGACACGTTTGATATTACCCACCAAGAACTGACAGTAAGGTTTATTATGTTACTAAATGGAATGATTAAAAGTAAAGGCGACAGATTTAGACTGCTAGGGTCAAACCCCATTTGATTACTGTGTGACCTTGGCCTAATTTCTAAAGCACTATGTGCCTCAACTGCGTCTCCTGAAAAAGAGGAAACGATAATCTACCTCACAAGGTCATAGTGAAGATTAAATAAATTTGCATGAAAAGCGCTTTAAAAAGTGCCAGGTACACTGTAAACAGTTAATATAATCTGCTGTTATTATACTACTATTAGTAGGGCTTTAACTTCTGTGACATGATCAATGTTAAGGAGATCACAACTAATGAAGTAATCAAAGAAGACTTAAAGAATCAGGCAAGTGTAATTTGAAACCCTTGCAGTTAAGAAGGTGAGGATAGAAATCCAGAAACTCAACTGTGCACTAGAGTAGAGAAAGAAGTAAATGGTTGAAGTCTATCTCTCCTGGGAGTCATACATATACAGGTAATGATAATGTATTACTTCAGTCCCGAGAGTTCAGGGACTCTAAAGTTAGCCAATCAACATTCATAACATAAAAATCTAAGTCAGATAAACATTCAAAGACTTCCTAAATTAAGAAACAAAGGTTGCAATTCAGGATGAGAGTCTGATAAGAGGTGATCCTATACCATACAAGAATAGCCAATTTTAACTTTAAAAAAAAAACTATTCTCATTTGGAATGTTCTGATTTTTCTGATTAATACATGCAGCAGACAAAACTGAGTTGTAGAAGAATCTTAAAATACAGCGAAAGCCATGTTAATAATTTTTTAAATAAAGAAATATATAGGGGGGTTGATCAAAGATGGCCCTTTAGGAACAGCTTGGAGTTGCAGCTCCAGTGAAAACACAGAGGGTGACTGGACGCTGCATTTTTATAGCCCACGGACCAGGAGATTCCCAGGCGTAGGAGGCCCATGGGATGCCAGGGAGGCGGTTTCGGCCGGTGCAGTTCTTTCGGTCAGCGGGGCTGCTTTGCCCCGCGTGGCTGCTTTGTCGGCGGCCTGGCTGGTGGTTCTCTGTAGAAAATACACTGGTCCGGGTGCCCTTTTGGCTGGCGATTGGAGCCCTGGGAAGCCGCACATTCATCTGATTAAAGAGGGGACTGAACAGGGAGGCAGGCCAGGAGATTCCTGAGGAAAAAAAGCGCCACAAATCACAGCGCCGATGTTTAAGCCGGCGCAGTAGGTCACCACACGGGAAACAGATCCCAGCACCCTTTCAAAAGGCGATTGGAACACCTGGGATAAAAAAGAAAAAAAAAATAAAAAGTCTCTGAGGCAGGGAGCCAGGTGATCAGGCTCGGCTGGTCCCACCCCCACAAAAGAACAGGAATCAGAAAGAATCAGAAACTCTCTGGATTGAGAGTTTCACAGCAAGCACAGCTAAACCTGGGACGGTCCAGCTTAGTGGGGGAGGGGCATCCGCCATTACCGAGGCACTCAACCAATAAGGAGGTAGTCCGCCTTTGCTGAGACAGCCTGCTGTTGCCAAAGCAACCCGCCATTGCTGAGGCTGCCTGCCGTTGCCAAGCTGACTTCCCATTGCCGAGGCAACCTGGCATTACAGAGAGAGTCCGCTAATACAGAGGCAGGGCACCATTGCCAAGGCAGTGCTAACTACGCCCATATAAACAAGACTGCAGGGGAGTTCACAGGGCAGCCGGTTGGAGCCCATACTAGCTCAGCAAAGCCTTTGCAGGCAGACAGTGACTAGGCTGCCTCCTTGCTGGGCAGGGCAGCCCTGAAAAAAAAAAAAAAAGGCAGCAGCACAACGAAAACTCATAAATAAAACCCTAACTCCCTGGGACAGAGCACCTGGGAACAAAAAACGGTTTATGATTCTGCTGCAGCAGACCTAAACGTAGCTGCCCAGCAGCTCTGAATGAACAACGGAGCTCACAGCTCGGCACTTGAGCTCCTGTAAATGGCAGACTGTCTCCTCAAGCAGCTCCCTGACCGCTGTATATCCAAAGAGTCACCTCATAAAGGAGAGATCAGACTGACATTTGGCAGGTATCCTTTAGGGACAAAGATAGAAGAAGAAGAAACTGGTAGTAGCCCTTACTGTTCTGCAGCTGCTGCAGGCGATCCCCAGGCAAGCAGGGCCTGCAGTGGACCTCAGCAGACCTACAGCAGAGTGGCCAGACTGTTGGAAGGAAAACTAAGAAACAGAAATAACTTCATCATCAACAAACTATAAGTCCACTCAGAGACTCAACCTGAAAGTCAGCAACTACAAAGACGACAGGTAGATAAATCCATAAAGATGGGAAGAAACCAGCGTAAAAAGGATGAAAACACCCGAAGCCAGAACACTTCTCCTCCTACAAGAGATCACAACTCCTCACCAGCAAGGGAACAAGGTTGGATGGAGAATGACTGTGATGAAATGACAGAATCAGGCTTCAGAAGGTGGGTAATAAGAAACTTCTGTGAACTAAAAGAACATGTTCTAACCCAATGCAAAGAAAGTAAGAACGTTGAAAAAAGATTTGACGAAACTAACGAGAATGGACAACTTAGAAAGGAATATGAGTGAATTGATGG
>NW_016107559.1:624649-656130 GCF_001604975.1 Cebus imitator | reverse complement strand
AAATGCTCATCATCACTGGTCATCAGAGAAATGCAAATCAAAACTACATTGAGATACCATCTCACGCCAGTTAGAATGGCGATCATTAAAAAATCTGGAGACAACAGATGCTGGAGGGGATGTGGAGAAATAGGATCACTTTTACACTGTTGGTGGAAGTGTAAATTAGTTCAACCATTGTGGAAGACAGTGTGGTGATTCCTCAAAGCCCTAGAAATAGAAATTCCATTTGACCCAGCAATCCCGTTACTGTGTATATATCCAAGGGATTATAAATCGTTCTATTGTAAGGATACGTGCACACGAATGTTCATTGCAGCACAGTTTACAATAGCAAAGACCTGGAACCAACCCAAATGCCCATCGATGATAGACTGGATAGGGAAAATGTGGCACATATCCACCATGGAATATTATGCAGCCATCTAAAACGATGAGTTCGTGTGAACCTGGAAAGCATCATTCTCAGCAAACTGACACAAGAGCAGAAAATCAACCACCGCATGTTCTCACTCATAGGCGGGTGTTGAACAATGAGAACACATGGACACAAGGAAGGGAGCACTACACGCTGGGGTCATTTGGGGGGAAATAGGGGAGGGACAGCGCGTGGAGGGGATTTGGGGAGAGACAGCTTGGGGAGAAGTGCTAGATGTGGGTGATGAGGAGGAAGGCAGCAGATCACACTGCCACGTGTGTGCCTATGCAACAATCTTGCATGTTCTTCACATGTACTCCAAAACCTAAAATGCAATAAAATTTTTTAAAAAAAAAAGAAAGAAATATATAATGCAAAGAATAATTTGCAAAAGCGTAAATATTATGGCTACTTATTTGAAAATTTCCACAAATAGCAAGTAACCTATTTGAGGATGCCTGCGGCTGCTCACTCACTGGACTCTTCCTCTTACCTGTTGTGTGCTGAGACTGCAGAGTATGACGTCTCCAGAGGCTGTGGCCACACACACAGACTCCTGATCCAGCAAGTCCTGAATGCCAACAATGCGGCCACTTCCATCCTCTGGGAGAAAACCTTCTGCCACCAAAGAAACTTCATTTTTCACCTTTACGAAAGTATACAGAGAAGTGAAGTAACCTAGTCTGCTTTCAAGAATAAGTGATAACATTTCCAGAAATAAAATACTTTTTAATTTTTCTTTTATCAAATAAAAGCTTTGAAAAATGTTTTTTCTAGATGAAAATCCAAACTTTCATTTGAGAAATATCACCACTCTCGTCTTTAACAAGAAAAATAGGTAATATGACCTTTTTGCCAAACAAACACAAAAATAAAAACAATAGGCCTGGTCTCTTTAAAAATGTGCAATAAGACATGATGTTAATAATTATGTTTTTCTAAGATTTCCATAGTATGGGGAAAAGGCACTAAAGAATGTAACTGCCTAAAATGTATTAGTAGAAGAATATAATCAAAGGAACATACCAAAACCAGGCCACAGAGGTTTTAAAAGTAGATATGGTTAGCAGCCAGTACTAAAGATTCTGATTTAGTTGATATGAGATATGGGCTCAAGCTTTTAGAAAGCTCCACCAGCAACTTGTATGTTCATTCCCAATTGAAAACTACTATTATAAACAGAATTTGCATGACCACAAGGGTAAAAAGTAGGGTACCCGCTCAAAAAGTAAGATCAGTTTTTCTGACTCAGGTTAAAATTGTAGCAGAGTTAAAGATGGGTTACTATTTAAACTATGTCTAACATGGCATATATATGAAGCAAAGAGAATATTTAAGATATAGATTCATAAGAGGTATGAAATTCACAAAGACTATGTGGGGAAAGAAATTTGGAGGAAGGCAAGTCAAGGGTTATACCCATGTGTTGGCATTCTCCATCACTAACTTACTTCTCTTGAAACAGGATCTACTTCTATAAGTCCATGTTCTGAGCCAATGAGCACTGTCCCCTGTTCAGTTCGAAGAGAGAAGCACTGAGGTTTCCCTGGACTTTGAATATCCCTGAACTCCAGGGTCCGAAATAACTTCAGATTTCGCATGATGAAGTGATTCTCACGACACAAGCACCACTACCCCTTGATGAACCATTAATCCCTAAGAGAGAAAGAAATAGCTTAATAGAGATAAATGACCATACTTATTTAAGTGAAGTGATTCAGCAGGTGAAGAAGTGGTAGTTAGAATCAGAGTAACAACAAAACAAAACAAAACTTACCTCTCTGAGTACACACCCATGTATGGATTATAGCAACAACCTGACCCACTCTATATCGCTATGGTCTACAAATTAAGAATTCTGAAAGCTATTTTATGTTCTCACTCTTTAAAAGAGGCAACTTTTAAAAAGAATGTTTTCTTCAATAAAGATGCAATATCAGCTATTCCTTTGAGAAAGCTGAAAGAACAAATGAATGGGGAAACTTTATTTTTGCGTATTAGGGACATCTTTGTAACATCCTAAAGAAAAACAAAAGGGTATCCCATTGATTAGCACTATTTGAAAATGCATGTTTATATATTGGCAGTTGAAGAGAATCTGAAATGACTTTAATATTCACCAGGTCTATTAATTTATAAACTGGATTTATACATTCATAAAAATATTGAAATCAAAGATAGAAAAGCATTTACTGTTCTAAGGGGGAAAGAGAAAATACTGAGACATGACAAAAATTTACTTCAAAATGATGACCAACGTTTCATTGAGCTTGATGACCTGACATAACTACCAGTAACTTCATTCTTCTGGCCAGGCTTGTTCCAGCACCATACGAAACGTGAGAAAAGAGTGCTAAACAGGACATCTAATGTGGTCTGGCAAAATCAGACTTGCTTAAATGCATAACATTACCTAAGTAGGAAAAAAAAATGTTAGTGTGCTATTTATATTCAGATCCCTTTAAGGTTCATGACTGTAAGTCCTAACTTCTCTTAGGAGTAGCAATTACAAGGACCACACTGGCCTTTGCTGTCACTTTAGTCCAAGGAGAATTCTCTCATCTTGGCACCCCACACATGTATGACATAGAAAGAATAAAAATGAATCAATCCTAATAGTACACAGAAGATAATATCAAGTATAATAGGAACTATATAATCTGGGATAAGAGAAAGGCAAGATTATATATGGTGGAAGTGAGGAAGACAAGGCAGACAATGATTTTAGTAAGTTTTGGTGACATTTATTTTTTTTCAAGGGTTTAAAATATAATTTTAATAAAGTATATACAAACTGTAGATGAAAATGGGAAATATGAAATCTGGCAAAAGTCTTTTGGCTTTCTTGCAAATGGTATCCTTATAATTCCCCAACTATCAGAGGGTGAAATATTTTTCTAGAGAAAAATAAAATGATTGCAATTCAATTGTATTTCCTATGATACTTTATGTATCAGAGTCACTTGCACATTCTGGTCTGCTGTCATCTGGCCCATCACTTTCCTTACCCCAGTCTTTCATAGATGCTCCCATCATGAATTCATTACATAGGATCGTCCAACCTGGGCCCTCTTCTGATTTCACTTCAGCCGGTTTGGTTTTTGGTTTCTTCCTGCTTGAAGTAGTCTCATTTGTATGTACATCCACCCATTCCTCTCAAAACATTGATGAAATCTTTCTCGGAAACAGTTGATATCAACTTAGCACACTTTCTAATAGAGCTTTCAGCTTCTTTAACCTTTTCATCAACGTTCTTTTGATGTTTCTGAACGGCATTATATACTTGCACCACACCCCTTGTTGCAATTCTCTGAAGATTTCCATCTCTTTGTTTTGGACAATATCGGGCTTCACTCTGCACATCGTTTCCCACTCCAGCCTCTTATCACGTTGTTTTATTTTCTCTAGTCTTTCTTGCTTTAACTTCTCTTTTTCCTTTTCCAGCTTATTTTTGACCAGAATAGTAGGTTTACTTTCAGGAGTTTGCTTGTTGAGGACTTTAGCCATGGTCATCTGCCCAGCCCGTATTAGTCCCAATACTTGATTCTCGTCATTTTCATTTTCTTTGTCACAAGGTTCAGTATCACCCTCACTGTCAGCTTCTATTGCTTCATCATCAGAATAAAAGTGGTCCTTTTCTGAATCACAACTTCCTACAGAACCTCCGCTATCGGAAATGTCCGTGCCCTTGCCTTCCAGCACCAATGCTACGGCTCCAGTTACCATTTTCATATTCTTCTCTGAGGTCTTTTTCAGATTTTCCTCCGCACTCACACCTGAGTCAGGAACGGCAGCTGCCATTTTTCCATTCCGGAAGTTTTTACGTCACCTGACAGTTGCGTCTGGTGGCAAACAGAGGAACTTCTGCCTTGGTGACATTTACATTCAAGAACTTCTAGAAATTACTTGAAAACTCTATCATATCACGCAGCCTTTTTTTTTTTTTTTTGAAGCGGAGTTTTGCTCTTGTTGCCAAGGCTGGAGCGCAATGGCGCGATCTCAGCTCACCGCAACTTCCGCTTCCCAGGTTTGAGCCTCAACCTCCGAGTAGCTGAGATTACAAACTCCCGCCACCACGCCCAGCTAATTTTTGTATTTTTGTTAGAGACAAGGTTTCACCATGTTGGCCAGGCTGTTCTTGAACTCCTAACCTCAATGATCCACCTGTCTCTGCCTCCCAAAGTGCTGGGATTACAGGCGTGAGCCACTGTGCCTCGCCGCGTTTTTCATCTTTAAATATCATAAAAATGCCTCAAAACTAGTTTCTCTGAAATTTCACACCCATCAGTCTTATTCCCTTATCTTCTTAGAGGAAGACTTGCCTCCACTTCTTTCCAGGCTAGGAAAGGAATGTCCTCCATATTGCCCCAGGACCTAGGCCTAATGGTACTCTGTTTGACATCTGCAACCTTCAACTTCCCTGCCTCCATTGATTCAATTTTTCTCAGTCCTTAAATGTGCTAAAGATCCCTCCACACCAAAGGTCAATCGTGGATTCTCTCTTAATTTTCTGACAACTCCTTCATTTTCTTCCCTTGCTCCTTCAACTATCCACCTCTTGGCTAGACATCATACGTATGATTACGTGTACCATGGAGATCACGAATATGCTGATTAGGCCTAAATACCCCTAGCTCTGACTGAATTAGCCCAAACTGAACACTAAACCCACATTTTCAATCTCCTGTTAGAATCACAAGCATGTTTCACATGCACATTAAATAGGACATGGAAAGCAAAGAACTTGCTATTCTTCCACTAAATGACAGTTCCCACTATTTGGAGACAGGGCATTTCTACTCTCTCTCTGTTCCCAAGCTGAAAAACTGTCTTTGCTGCCTTTCTGCTTACTCTTCATATTGATCTATTCACTAATTAGCGCCAATATACAGTGGCTGTCAATACACAGTTGAATTCTTTACAATCCGGTTTGTGGCCTACATCCAACACTGAGCTACTTGCTAAGTGCTGGGATCTGGATATTACTCAGACAGCCATCGTCTCCACGGAGATCATCGTTAACGGGAAAGAAAGCCAGGCAAAACACCACGTTAGATAGAAAAGCACACGGGACACCACCTCCACGAAAAAGTCGCAGCCGCGAGAACGGACCAGCACCACAGTACCCAAACCTCTATTAACCGCCGCCTTCCACTGTGGGTTAATGCTCTCGCTTTCAGCGTTATTATCCACCCCCTGCATGAAAGCAGGAGTCTGGGTTAAGTGCGGCTGGAGGCGCAGCAGGTATCCCCGGGCTTTCGCGCCTCCCAGCTCCCCCGATGGAACAGGTGGCAAGACTGCAAAAAGGATTTAAGGCTCTAGGAGAGAAAGTGCATCCCGCACTTCACTCCCCGGCCTGCAGCAGGCAGAGGAGCCTCCGGGTCTCCTTCACCAGAACACCGCTGGCGGAGGAGTCCATACGAGTCTCTATCTTGGATGGATCGCTCACCTAAGGACCCCCAAACGCAGGTGCGTCCGGCCTCTCCTCCCCAGCCACGCGCAGCCGGCTACCCAGAGACCACTCCGAATTGCGCACGCGCCTCTATCAGCGACTCTCACTCTCTCACGAAGCGCTCCAAGTGTCTGAGGCGGAGGCGCTCTACGTGAGTAAAGGCTGCAGCACTGCAAGGAGTCCAGCGGCGCAGGGGTCGCGTCAACAGGGCGGGCCCAGCACGCGGCGCGCGAGTGACGTCACCACAGACGGAGGGGGCGTGGCCTGGCCGGCTTCCCTGGTCACCTACGGAGGCCGGCCTTCTTTGTAGCCTTGGCACGGTAGAGGTAGAGGAGCTACATTGGTCGCGTCCGCTGTCCCTCTGTCCCCTTGTCCCCTTCCCACCTGCCCTACTTTTGTATTTGATCTGTTTTGATGTCGGACTTCAAAGCACAGCAATGGGGGGGCGGAGCAGGGAGCAGCGTGCGTGCGCATGACACACGCCGCGCGCCGGAAGAACACTCCTAGTCCTGGCTGCGCGGTGAAAACGCTGGGGCGCGGGAGGGCGGGGGTGGTGGCGCCGGAGGTCGCCATGGCTACCGATCCCGAAGCTGCGGAGCCGGTGGTGCCTTCACTCGTGGATCGGTACTTCACTCGCTGGTACAAAGCGGGTAAGTGAGGAGTGATGTTGATCTCTGATTGGCTGCATTGGCCTAACGCTGTAGAGACTACGTTGGCAGGTCATAAACCACGCGCGCTCTCCCTGGCGCTCCCTCCCCACGTTAGAAGGAAGTGGACTTCTGTGTTCCGTCTAGGCCCAGGGAATGGCATTTGCAAAGAGCTGGTGGCCTGAAATACAGCAGGGCGCATTCTGGGGCCAGCGATTGCAGTGCGAGCTCTAGGGTGTTGCTCGCGGAAGATGAGTACTCTAAACGGAGTCCCCGAAGGTAGGCAGAGGACTAGGTTACAACAGTCCTTAAGTGCCTGGAGGGATTGAGGGGCAAAATCTACACATTTACTTAAGGAGACCGGTATGTTCATCTGCCACTTAGAAGTAGGTATTCTTTTTGTGTAAGCAGTAGCAGTGGTGGGAGCATCGTTGAGGACTCTGAGCTAACCCCTAGTTTCTTCCTTTCATTCAGTGATAATAGGTATATTCAGTTTAAAAAATACATTGTAGCATATTTTCTGTTGGCCCAAAATAGGGTGACCAACTGTCCCAGTTCACCCATGACTGAGGGGTTTCCCAGAATGTCAGACTTGCTGCACCAACATCAGGACAGTCCTGGAAACCACCAACAAAAAATATACTGCTATATCATAAAAAATGGGATGCTAATTGGATTTTCCTAGTAAAAATACTGTGTGTACTCATTTTGAAGTGAGGGTAAAGTAAGATGGAGCAAGTAATTAATTACCTTAACGTTGAGCAAATTATTCTGTCTGGGCCAGAGCTCTTTAAATACTTTATAGGAAGCCTTTAAGTATTTCTTTTTGAGTAATGAAGGGATACCAGTGATCAGCATGCAGCATGTATGTGTCCAGTCTTTATTAACTATCTCCATGACCCAAAGAAAGTACCACATAGTGGTAGTAAATATTGATTTCAGACTCATTTATTCTTTTAGATGTCAAAGGAAAATCTTGTGAGGATCACTGTATACTACAGCACTCTAACCGGTAAGCAAATTAGGAATTTTAAATGATCAAAAACTTTTTTCTTCTGGTATTCTAGCCTGGTATTGTCGCCTGGTATTGTCTTGGATTGAACAAATGTTCACTAAACAAACATGCACTAATTATCTTCTACTGTGTTGAAATGATATTATTAAAGGAGTTTGGCAAGAATGAGTATTCCAGTGCCTGGCCACTCTCAACAAATAAATTTGATTACTCAAACATCCAAATGGAGGACCACATCATCAGCTGCTACCTAAAGTGGCCAGTCTGTGCCTAACTACTGAACTGTTAGAGCCCACAGAAAGGGCTATGGTAGAGATATATATGGTATCTCGTATACACAGGCATGCCTTCTTTGTCTTCTACCCCAGTGCTACCTACCTAAAGACCTCTGGTCCTCTTCCCTTTCCTGGAAAATAAATTCAATCTTGTTTTCTCTTTTATTATTGTATTCTCCATTCTACAGTTATGCTCCAGTAATAACCAGAGAAAGGGGAGAAGATGATAGTTTGACTAAACAAATACCAGTTCATACATTCTTATTCAAATAGGAGTTATGGGAGGAAAAATTATTATTCCAAGCAATTACACAGGACCATTTTTTTTCTCCTTGTAGAATATGTGTCATCACATTGGCAGAATCTCATCCAGTTCTTCAAAGTGGAAAAACAATTAAGAGCATTTCCTATCAGATCAGTACCAACTGTAGCAGACTTCAGAACAAGGTCTCTGGGAAATTTAAGCGGGTATGTTCCTGTAATTCTGTGATTATCTACTTACATCCTCTATATTCATGGTAATGATAGATACAATGAACCTTAGAATCCAGTAGCATATGCTTAGCTCTAGCAGTTTGAGGTGCTGATTTTAGGTACACTTTAACCTAAAGAAATTCTCAGACTCCCAAAAATTAGGTATCTCAGGAGATATAATATCTGTTACATTAGGTTCTGTGCTACTATCCCTATAATGCCCAGGATGGAGGAGGTGGAAGGCAGGCCTTTGAAAGGAAACTCTAATAGCAATATAAGAAGATATTTTATCGTTTCTAGTTATATTAAACTAGTATCTTGAGTTCTGTAAAATTTATGTGACCAACTCTTCTTTACCGTGTATTTCCATATATAAATTAAACAGAAAAAAAATCCCAAGGGAGTAAGGGAAAAAAAAAAAGGCCAGGCACAGTGGTTCACACATGTAATACCTGCACTTTGGGAGGCCAAGGTGGGTGGATCATGAGGTCAGGAGTTCAAGACCAGCCTGGCCAACATGGTGAAATCCCATCTCTATAAAAATACAAAAACTAGCCAGGAGTGGTAATGAGCACCTGTAATCCCAGCCACTCAGGAGGCTGAGGCAGGAGAATGGCTTGCACCTAGGAGGTGGAGGTTGCAGTCAGCTGAGATCGCGCCATTGCACTCCAGGCCTGGGCAGCAGAGTGAGATTCTGCCTTCCCCCCTCAAAAAAAAAACATGAATACAAGAAAATATATGCTATTTCTCCTATTTTTCCATTTCTAAAGCATTGTCAGTGTAATACACATTTACCCGCCCCCTGTTCAATACAATATTCAGTTATACAGAATGCTCTCTCTACCCTCTATAACTCTAGGCAAGATGGACAGATTATTAAAAGAGAGTATCACACCAAAGAGAATTTAATGACATATTAAAATGTCTTGACAAACCCACTGGTTGGGAAAGTTCCTGTGAATGATGTAAGTCCTTCATTTACTGAGCTCATACTAAGAGTTGATTGCTCTCACTATTCCAGGGGACCCTTATTTAAACCCCCCTTTGTAGGCCTGAAGTCCCCTAATAATGTACCTTACAATTATTGATTTTTCCTCACTCAAGAAACTAGTGGATTTAGAAAAGCAGGCACTTTTCTTAAAAGATAAAGTCTACAAGTTACAATAAGTGTAATACTTAAGACTTCTGAAGTTTCTATGATAAATCTTGGTCCACAATAGTAACACTTAAGGCAGGTACAGTTGCTCATGCCTATAATCCCAGCACTTTGGGAAGCCAAGGCGGGAGGATCACTTGAAGCCAGGAATTTGAGACAAACCTAGGCAACATAACAAGGCCTCATTTCTACCAAGAAAACAATTTTTTTTTTAACTTAGCTGGGCATGGTGGCATGCACCTATAGTTCCAGTTACCCAGGAGGCTGAGGTGGGAGGATTGCTTAAGCACAGGAGTCAAGGCTGCAGTGAGCCATGATGGTACCAGTGCACTCCAGCCTGGGTGACAGAGACCCTGTCTCAAAAAAACCAAAACATTTCAGTGGGTTTTTTTTTTTCCAAAGCAATTGATAAGCTGCTTTAAAATCTACATAGANAAAAAAAAAAAAAAAAAAGTAACACTATTGTTACAAGTGAACAGAGAGGGACCTGCATATTGAACCCACTACAGATAAGTTTTCATTGGATCTCAGAACTGCCAGTCATTCTCCCAAAGGAGGTGATAAAAAGTCATCAAAACACTTCTGCTCTTTTGGCACAGACCTAGCTCTTTTGTGTCTGCTCTTTTGACACAAGCCATCCTCTTCCTTCCAGAAGCAGACAGTCACAATGACTCTACTATTTTGAAATGAAGAACGCATGTGCAGAGGAGTGAAGCCAATGTAGTAATATCTGAATCCCATCTAAAAATGTTTTGAGTGGTTAAATAAAGGGGTCATAAAGAATGACATCTTACACTCAAATGCCTATGTCCACTACAGGAAAAATTCCTGAGGAAAAAGAGGGTGACACATGAAACATGCCTGCATTGGCTTTCATGAGCCTCCCTGTAGATACTTGTCAGAGTCTCCCCAGGTATATCCATCCATTGGAGTAAATGAAACAATAACCATCCTATAACATTCAAACACATATACACCAAAATCTAGTATTGACTAATGGGTAAATTATTTTGCTACTTAAAACTTTTATTTTCCACATTTTCTCAATTGCATGCTTTGTTTTTGTTTTTCTTAATTAGAAAAATATCCCTTACTAACATACTAGGGATTTAAAAAGAGAGAGGAGGAAAAAAAAAAAATCCCTTCTTCAAAAAAATCTTAGTAATTGATCCTGGTAAATAAGTTCCTTTACTTATTAAGTTCTAATATTAAAATGAGGTAGGAATCTTAATGAAACTAACGTTATACAATATTGCTGTCATACTCTGTCATGTTGAATTTTACATGATTTCTTATTGATGGATTTTCCCACACTTTTGAAATCCTTATACCTGGTTATATGTAGCCTTCTCATTTATAGTTGATAAAATATATCGTTAGTCTGTAACTAAATTCCCATATATCATGTGTCTTAGCTTTTTATCCCTAGAGCCTAGGATGGCATGTGGCACACAGTAGGTACATTCATATATGTTTTGAAATTAATTAATGGATTTTATATACTTAAGTCATTTTGATTTAAAACACCAGTTCCAGGAATACAGCCTGTTATACACCTAAGGGCTACTTCTCAAAGGAAAGTGGAAATGTCCATCAATTGATTACTTCTCTCTCATTACACAGGGGGCACAGTTTCTAACAGAACTTGCACCTCTCTGTAAGATTTACTGCTCAGATGGTGAAGAATATACTGTATCTAGGTGAGTAACTTTTTAGCCACTATTTAGGAGACCAAAGGGAGGTAATATTTTTTTCTTTAAAACAATTCCTTTTTTTTTACTAACATGTTGAAATCTTAAATTTTTTTAATAGTTGTGTTAGAGGACGTTTGATGGAAGTGAATGAAAACATTCTCCATAAGCCATCTATTCTTCAAGAAAAGGTAAAAGAGAGAAAAAGTATGTTTTTTCCACATACCTTTCATTGGATTTTTTTCATCATTTGACAGTACTAAATGCTCTTTCCTTTCCAGCCATCTACTGAAGGCTACATTGCAGTTGTGTTACCAAAATTTGAAGAAAGTAAAAGCATAACAGAAGGATTACTGACACAAAAACAATATGAAGAAGTCATGGTGAAACGCATTAATGCCACAACAGCTACGTCATGAGAATTGACATGGAGCAAAAAGCAAGGCGGGATTCCTGTTACCTGGCCTAAACCATCTGTGCACTAAAGGAGAAGAACCAGTATATGCAAAGCATGCCTAACAGCCAGCCATATGCAGGGGAGGCCTAGTGCTTCACTTAACTTTGTTTTCTCTCTCTGTCTTGCATAATGAGCCTTGATTCCCATTTGCCTTCAGCCTGCCAGATCTGGCTGCCTGTGTACTCATGCTGTTCTCTTGCATCTAACAACTGGCATGCAAGGGGTGTTTTTCTGATTAAAAACAAACAAACAAAGCTCTTTGAAGAAAATTTAGAAAATACAGAGAAGTTTTAAGTAGCCAAGTAAAAGTAATTTACCCATCATCCCATAATCCAGAAGTAAATACATCTGACCCTTGAACAACATGGGATTGAACTGCAAGGGTCCACTTTTACATGGACTGTTTTTAACCATAAGTGAATCAAAAATATATCGTTAACCAAACACGAAACTCTCTTACAGAGCAGGTTCATATACTCAGGTTCCGAAGGGCCAACTGGCAGGACTTGAGTTATGTGCAGATTTGGGTATATGTGGAAGGTCCTGGAACCAATCCCCTGTGTAAACCAAGGGATAACTATACTGCATTTTAACTTACTTCTGTTTGAACATTATGATACGGTTATTGCTTTTGCCTCACTTGCCTATCAGTTGAAGTTTAAAAAAACCTAACCCACCCTTACCTAATCTGCTATAATGTGCCTACCAAAAAGCCTAGTCCTAGCCCATCTGCCTCAGCTCCTCTCCCTTTTAGGTTATAGGGAAGAGGCTGGAGTGTAGAGTATATTATATCTTCTGTCCTCCTTATGCCAACAAGATGGCCTTCCCCTCTGAAACAAAGTAAAACTGTAACACTGTGACTTCTTAAATGAAGGATGTGTGAAAAGGCTATGAAAAATACAAAGGCTTTCCTAGGAAATGTGTTCTAATACAGTGGAAAGCTAATTCTTGAAATATGCACATTGTAGTCACTCCTCAGTCTCACATACTCTAGTTACCAGCCAAGAAGTTAATGAGAATATGTCATTCAAAGGCATAGAAGCCTCTGAGTGGAACAAATGCTTTCACATCATTTAAGCTAAAAAAAAACCAACAACAACTATGAATTTATAGTTTAAGGTTGATTTACACTGAATTTCAAATAAAAGGACTATAAAACTTGTTATTTTTCTGTAAGGGCTGTAACATACATTTCAATATCCCTGTTTTTTTAGTAAAATACATTTTTATATAGAAGAAATCATCTGATGTATGAATTCCATTGGTTATCTATCCTCTTATGCTGTTGAAGTCATAAATTACCCCTTCTCAACCCCCACTTGCTCTTTTATTAGAGAATATTCTTTTTTTAGCTATGCAAAAATATTCTCTAATGAAAGTGCAAGGGGGGTTGGGGTTTTTAAGTATGATTTTGTAAATGAAACTTAAAGATCGTTTTGGTTCATAGGAAAAAACTTCTTGTAATCTGAGTGCCAGCATGACTAGCCCCCTAAATATACCCATCAGACATGACACATGTAGTAAGTGGAAAAACACCTCCATGATGGTGCTATTAGCTGAAAATATAAACACAAACAGCAGATCCTCACTTTAAGTAGCACAAAGACTCCTGGTCTTCATAAAACAAAGACACTAAACATAGTAAAAGAATTGTATATAATATTTTACATATAACTTTACCTCACAACATTCTCTAAATTTATGTTATAATTTAAAAGAATACTTTGGTTTCAGAGAATAAAAAATAATGCTTAATGATTCTGAACTGTGTAAGGAAGGATTTTACAAAGGTTATTAACAAAGCTGAATGCATCACATTTTCTCCCGAAGGACTACAGTGAAGATTTTCTTCAATAAAATATTAACTAGTTATGGTCAATTGGCAGTACTGTGGTTCTTCCATATGGATCTTTTGTGAATACTGATTGTGGTGGCTGACTCAGATAAAGATCATCAGATAAGCTTATATTATCTACTGCCATTTGGCAACTGACATGCCCTGTTAAGATTTCAAAGTGAATGTCAAAGCATTAGGATACAAGCACTGTGACTGGAGTCCAGCACAAAGTGGCCATGCTTTATCATGAGAAGATCTATAAACGAGATCCTTAATCATGACCCTACCCACAAAAACAAGAAAAGTTTTAAACTCCCAAATTAAAAAGACTAAAGAAAGATGTTTTTTGTTTTATGGTGAGCATTTCAAAGCCATATATATATATATTATATATGTATATATATAAAATATATATACATATATAATATATATATATGATTATTCTGAATTTAAATAGCTTCTTGGTTTCCTTATTCTGTCTTTATCTTCCATTCTATCAATCAATACTGAGAAAGTTCAAAATATTTTTTAAGTCTATAAGATAGGCTTAGAATTCTAGCTAATATTCAGGGTAGGCTGGCCAGCTATGCTAGAACTAGAACCAAAAACACATATCCTCCAGGAGTTGTTCCAGGATTCTGTGGGGTTCCGTTACTTTGCTTTTGGGAGTAGGCAAGGGATATAGCATAGCAGACCCGCTCCTGCTGTATAAAATGCTTATTAAGTAACAAATTTGCTTCTCTTATGGATGATCTGGGGACAGGGTCATCAGAGAATAGAGGGATTGAAGAAGAGTCCACGAGTTTAAGGAAAACCCTTCATTCACCCAGACTATGTATGTTTTCTGCTGAAATTAGTGTTCCAGATGATAAAGAAAGAAAGAAAAAACAGTTAAGGTAAAATATGCCAAAGGTGAGCACATATTCAAAATACCGTCTTTGGATTAAATTGTCTTTGAGACAGTTGGTATATTGATTTGGTTTGACTTTTAAAGAACACTAGTGCAATTTTAAAATCACACTACAATTAGAATCTAGCAATTACCATGGCATTTATTAGTTGTCAAAAAGCTTCACAATCAGTTTCATGATCAGAAAATAAAGCAAAATTTCATTATTGTTTTCTTTATAAAACTGATGAGTTTCTGAAAAGATAAAGGATCATTTGCTTTTTAAAAATGTCAGCTTCACCACATGATGTTCTAGAGATCTGACCCTAAAAGCTTCTCAAGTTTTACCATCCATGGTGTCCTTATTTGTAACTGAGACCCATCTGTTATTTTCCATCTGAAGCTGGAAAGAGTTAAGACAATTAGTTTGTTTCACTCTGAAAAAAAATTACAAAATTAAGTAGTAACTATTTTCTTTTGCATTTTCCTTTAAACCAATTTTTAAAGTGTGAGTCTAAATAGAAAAACTACCTCACCTTCTTCAGCAGTTTATAACAAAGCGAAAGAAGTTGAACTAAGAGAGCCATCATGGATCTTGTCTTTGTAATACATTTGTCAACCTACAGTGACAAAAAGCATGCAAATGATATTCTAAAAATAGTACTTTAAAAACTTTATCATTTATTTAGTTTTAACATAATAAAATTTTCTCCATATGGAAATCTAAAGGATCTTGAAAGGTATATGGATTTAGGCACATGAGCTGACTTAAAGCCCCAGGACACAGGTGCAGGGGTCACTATCTCACGGAACCCAAGCAGAAAGAGTGGGTGGAAAATCAGTCATTCTACTGCACGCTGTTTAAGGGCTTCTTAAAACATCCCAAGTAGTGGAATTAAATCCCATCCTTTGCAATCCCTTGTACTCTGCTTTGTGGGCACAAGCCCATATTCTCTCAGACAAATTATAGGAGACCAGACTTTGAGGCACCTGTGTCCAAGTTAGACAGGTAATGACTTCAGAATTGAATGGTAGCTGCTCAGTGCTATGGAATTAATCATGTCAAAAAACGATTTGGTGAATCTGCTACTCCCTGGGGTCAGTTACAATGGTAGATAATAAATGATTCTTGTAGACAAGGCATGAAAAAAGGAAATAAATTGCCCTTCTGTGGGTATTAACACTTTATTTGAAGAAAGAGGGGCTTTCACTAACCTGATAAAGATAGATGTGTGAAAGTTTACCTTTAAAAATACTTTACCTTAAGAAATACTTTATTCTGCAAAGAAGACTTAGTTATTGTCTGGAGCTGGTGGCATAGAGGAATTAGCTTGTTTATTTCCAGGAGAAGCATAAGCTTGTCATCGTCTTTCAGCTGAAATGTAATTTAGCAAGTTATAACAGCCCACAACAAAACTCCATCTTTAATACTTTAAATACCTTTATACCTTGATATTATACCCCCAAAGTGGGTGTACATAATACCACCACCAGCACCAGACAGGTGGACATGTTACCTGTTTTGAAAAAGCTTGTATACTGGAAGTAAGCTTTAAACCCTCTGCAGCAAAAACCTGGTAGAAAGAGAAAACACCACTATTTTAGACTGATGTTTTGTGGATAGTTGGTAAGAAATATACTAATAATTTTTACATAGAATTTTTAAAATAAAGCCTAGCCATAAAAAGTCTGTCATGGAACTCCTAAACTTTTCACTGTACCAGGAATACACAAGGGTTTAACTGTTTTCAGAAGGAGTTTTCACAGACCAGATGCAGAATCCATCCCTGGAGAGGCTTCTCTACACCAGACCTCCAATTATTCTGGAGGGTCACACAGACCTGATATTCAGCCACACAAATTATGTCTAGATTACTCAAGGGACCTAGAGCTTATCTCAAATATGCCCAATTATAAAAGGATGATGAGTTTTGGAACATGAGGTCAAAAGGGTTAGGACTTTCCCACTTCCATCTAGGTAAGACAAAATTCATCACCCATACATATTCCATAACCAGACATTTGAGAGAACCAATCCAGGTTTGTTGCTGTTTTTTCAGATTAATTTTCACTAGTCACCATGTACCATGAATTCTATAATTTAGTGAGATGAACAGGTTGATGAAGAAGAACAGTGAAAAACAAGGTTGGCTAAGTAAGATAGAAGTATTTAGGATATTATGTTAAAATGGTTTGCAGAATATTTTAGAGTGAGATACCAAGGGAGTAAAGGGAGGAAGACTTAGCTTTAGGTGGCATTAGTAATAATGAAGAGCACAGGAAAACACTGAAAGTGATTTGTGAATAAAAATAATAGGTCTTCATAATAATACTAAGAAGGAAGAGGCAATAATTCCATGGTTAATTTTTACCCTCTATTCAAAAGGCTTAACACCTTGCCATCATTGGATAAAGTCATCTCAAGGTCAAATCATACTTTGCAACCTTCCCTTTAAAAGGGAAACCAGTAAGCTTTACATCTAGATTCCAACCAAACTAAACGATTTACTTCCCCATGTGTTCCTTATCACTTCATGTTACCACTTTCTATTCTGCAAATTTTCTCTTTCCTTCTAGCCTGTACACCCCTTGGGGACAAAATCCATGTCTGTCTCAATAGAGTATGATGGTTTTAAAACTCCCTTAAAGTTGATAACTACCAAGTCTCTGTCTCCACTCCTGAACTATCCTGACATTGGTCTCATATAGTCATCCCTCAGGATCCATGGGAGATTGGTTACAAGACCTCTCCAAGGATACCAAAATCTAGAGATGCTTAAGTCCCTTACATAAAACAGTGTAGTATTTGCATATAACCTACACTCATCATCCCATATACTTTAAATCATCTCATCTCTAAACTATTTATAATACCTAAGGTAATATAAATGCTAAGTAAATCATAGTTATACTCTGTTAAAATGTATTTTTTTTTAACTGTTCTTATGTTTTATTGGTTTTCTTCCTTTTTCCTTTTTTTTTTTTTTTTTTTTTTGAGACAAGGTCTCACTCTTGCTCAGAGTGGAGTGAAGTGTTGTGATCACAGCTCACTACAGCCTTGGCCTCCCAGGCTCAAGTGATCCTCCTGCCTCAGCCTCCCGAGTAGCTAGAACTACAGTGTGTGCCACCATGCCCCGCTAGGTTTTTTTAATTTATTTTTTTGTAGAGATAAGGTCTCACTATGTTGCCCAAGTTGGTCTCGAACTCCTGGACTCAAGTGATCCTCCCAGCTTGGTCTCCCAAGGAGAGAACCATTGCACCTAGCCTGTTTAATATTTTTTTGAATATTTTCCATCTGTAGTTGGTTGACTCTGCAGATGCAAAACCTGCAGATGGGGGGGCCAAGTGTATATCCTACCTGACCTTTGTACTCAACCTGTACAAAACAAAATGCTCCATTTCCATCCTCTAAATCTGGTGTTCTCCCTCAGTGTTCCCTGTCTCAGTAAATAGCACTACTACTTACTCTGCTGCTCAAGCCAAAAACCTTACTTAAAACATAATTGGATAATACTTCTCAAAACCCTGAATGGGTTTACAGTCATCCTTGGCAGGAGAAAAAAAAAGTCAAAGTTCTCCCCATGGCCTACAGAAGCATCATATTTTACCACTTTCCTTCTGACTCACTTCACTCCCATCTATAACTGCCTCCTGACTCTTCTGATACACCCAGCCCTACCCCTGTATCTCAGGGCTTTGCGCTTGTTTTGGCCATCTAAAATCCTCTCCCTCATTTATCCATCCAACTCTCTCACTTCATTACTATCTCTACTTAAACATTACCTCCTTAGAGACGTCTTTTCTGATCACCCCTCTATCACCTCTGTATTCTAGTCCTACATGATTTTATCTCCAAGTACTTACATATGTGCATGGAATACTTAGACTTTTATTGTCTATATTCTGCTGCTACATCATAAGTTCTGTAGGGGCAGGAGCATTGCTTTGTTCACTTTTCTCCACAGAGCTCTTTTCCCCCAGATCTGACATATACCATAAGTTCAATAAATACTTGTTGAATGAAGTAGGCCATTTTATGTTAATCACAGTTTAGAGGCAATTCAATAGACATTGGTTTAATGACTAAGCTCACATAGAAAGAAGGTAAGTAGTAGATCTTTTGTAGTAAAACACCCCTACAGGGTGGTATAACAGAATGGACTTGGGCCAAACTGAAAAAAAAAAAAAAATCTAGAATTTATTTCAACTATCTTAAGGGAAATAGCTCATTTATAGTCTACAGAAAAATCCAGAAGACGTGTTTTCTATCATACTTCTGATTATGTTTATAAACATCCTCTTAAGCTGAAATCCCTTTTCGGCAGAGTTTCAAGTGGATGTGTATGGGAATGCCATAGAAAACTATGTAAGAGTGATAAAGTGATAGAGATTCCAAATCTTAAATGTAATGGGAATGCCAAAGGAAACTATATGAGTGATCAAGTGACAGAAATTTCAAATTTACGTACAGGAATGCTCTTGGTTCTAGAGAGACAAACAGGCTAACATGGGGATCAGGGAAAACATAAAAGGAATTTTGCAACCCACTGCCAATCTAAAGCCTCTAACTAGAGGGAGTAGAACTACAGATGGACCTATGTCCTGTTAAGTCCTGTTAAGACACATGGCATAAGAGTGGGTGTTAGCATATCTGTCTCTCCATTAATGCCCTAAATCATCATAAATACAGAAGGAAAGAAGGAAACTAACATGTACTTAATACCCTCTAATAGTCTTAAGCCTTTTAACAGAGGCTTTCTCATGTATTATCTCATGTAATCAATATATTTTATCCAATTCAATAATGAAGAGGCCAAAGTCTTTCTAGAACTCTGGATTTGTATCTGCTTGCAGGATATTTTCATCTACTTATGTAAACATAAATGCAATATTTAGATTATTAGATAGATGCAATTATTGCATCTATTGACTATCAATAAAGCCCATTCTACTTTATGTTCATAATATTTAAGTTTCCAATGAGATCAGGAAAATTTTGCAAAATGTCACTGCAAGCCGTCTACCTTTCTACTTTTCTACTGTTCTTTGCAGCACACAGGTATATACAGATGTAAGTATATACACATGGTCTAATAAATCATCTAGAAAACAGTTATTACGCACTTTTAGCCTGAAATTAAAGTACTAGCATGCAATGGAAACAAGGCATACCTCTAGTTGATGAATTAAATCCTGGGAAGTTTTCAGTGGCCCCTCACCTCTAAAATAAAATGAATTGTTAAAAAGGTAACAAAAAGTTATTACCTCAAAATTGGTTTCTATAATATTAAAATTTTAGAGCATTTGTGAATTAACAGATCCCAGATTTTAAAGAATAATATGAATAGACTGATAATATTATAAGTTTATTCTTAAAGCAACTTTAATATTTAACAATTATTTCTTAGGATAATTTTTCCCCAAGTAAATCTTATATATGTTAATTTAATAATATAAAAAAATTAAACAAGTTATAATTAAGTTCCATTTCTCTTTTTAACCTTTTTCATTTTGCTTCATAAATTAAATCTGTGAGATCTGATTGTCTTGACCAAAAGCCTTTGTTACATAATGGAAACAGGATTAAACCAAAAGTCAGGACATTTCACTTCTAATACTGATTTCGACTCTAGCAGTAACTCAGTTATCTAACCTTGATGAGGCATATCACTTAACTTTCAATTGTAAGTGAATAATCATAGTAATACTTGTGCTACCACTTTCATCAGAAGATTGAGGAACAGCAGATTAAAAATTACCAAGAAGAATTAAGAACTCTAAAAAATGAAAAGCAAATTACAATAAGAATAGCCAAATGCATTATGCACAGCAATGAACTAGGGATAAGTCAGAAGATCTGGAATCTAGTAGCAACCAGTTCTGCCAGTAAAGAGATAGGAGATGTAGTTCTCTTTGAAAAGGTCCTTTACCTCCTTTGTTAGTTGTATTCCTAGGTATTTTATTCTTCTTGTAGCAATTGTGAAAAGGAGTTCGCTCTTGATTTGGCTCTCTGTTTGTCTGTTATTGGTGTATAGGAATGCTTGTGATTTCTGCACATTGATTTTGTATCCTGAGACTTTGCTGAAGTTGTTTATCAGCTCAAGGAAATAAGAGAAGACACAAACAGATGGAAAAACATTCCATGCTTATGGTTAGGAAGAATCAATATTGTAAAAATGGCCATACTACCCAAAGTAATTTATAGATTTAATGCTATCCCTATCCAACTACCAATGACCTTCTTCACAGAACTGGAAAAAACCACTTTAAACTTCATATGGAACCAAAAAAGAGCCCGCATAGCCAAGACAATCCTAAGCAAAAAGAACAAAGTTGGCGGCATCACACCGCCAGACTTCAAGCTATACTACAAGGCAACAGTAATCAAAACAGAATGGTACTGGTATCACAACAAAGACATAGACCAATGGAACAGAACAGAGGCCTCTGGAGCAACACCACACATCTACAACCATCATCTGATCTTTGAAAAACCTGACAAAAACAAGCACTGGGGAAGGATCCCCTGTTTAATAAATGGTGTTGGGAAAATTGGCTAGCAATGTGCAGAAACCAGAAACTGGACCCCTTCCTGACACCTTACACTAAAATTAACTCCAGATGGATTAAAGACTTAAACATAAGACCTAACACCATAAAAACCCTAGAAGAAAACCTAGGTAAAAACCATTAAGGACGTAGGCATAGGCAAGGACTTCATGAATAAAACTCCAAAAGTAATGGCAACAAAAGCCAAAATAGACAAATGGGATCTAATTAAACTTCAGACCTTCTGTATAGCAAAAGAAATAATCATTAGAGTGAACCAGCAACCAACAGAATGGAAAAAATTTTTGCAATCTACCCATCTGACAAAGGGCTAATATCCAGAATCTGCAAAGAACTGAAACAGATTTACAAGAAAAAAAAAGAAAGAAACCCATCCAAAAGTGGGCAAAGGATATGAACAGATGCTTTTCAAAAGAAGACATATATGAAGCCAACAAACATGAAAAAAATGCTCATTATCACTGGTCATTAGAGAAATGCAAATCAAAACCACATTGAGATACCATCTCATGCCGGTTACAATGGCGATCACTATTAAAAAATCTGGAGACAACAGATGCTAGAGAGGATGTGGAGAAATAGGATCACTTTTACACTGTTGGTGGGAGTGTAAATTAGTTCAACCATTGTGGAAGACAGTGTGGCGATTCCTCAAGGATCTAGAAATAGAAATTCCATTTGACCCAGCAATCCCATTACTGGGTATATACCCAAAGGACTATAAATCGTTCTATTATAAAGACACACACACAGGCATGTTCATCGCAGCGCTGTTTACAATAGCAAAGACCTGGAACCAACCCAAATGCCCATCAATCATAGACTGAACAAAGAAAATGTGGCACATATACACCATGGAATACTATGCAGCCTTAAAAAACGATGGGTTTGTGTCCTTTGTAGGACATGGATGAAACTTCCACCATCATTCTCAGCAAACTGACACAGAACAGAAAATCAAACACCGCATGTTCTCACTCATAGGCAGGTATTGAACAATGAGAACACTTGGACACAAAGAGGGGAGCATCACACACTGAAGTCTGTTGCGGGGGCTATGGGAGGGATAGTGGGAGGTAGGGTGGGGGAGGGATAATGTGGGGAGAAATGTCAGGTATAGGTGATGAGGGGATGGTGGCAACAAACCACCTTGCTATGAATGTATCTATGCAACGATCTTGCATGATCTGCACATGTACCCCAGAATCTAAAGTACAATTTAAAAAAAAGAGAGAGAGATAGGAGATGTGACCATATCATTCCTGCTCTCTGACAAACTATTGTGAAGGTCAAATGAAATTATGAAGCAAAAACCACATTAAAACTATAAGGTAGTAGTACATTTGAAATTTAAAAAAACTATAAGGTGCTAGAAAATCTTAAATGTATGAATTAAGAAATATGAATGATTACATGTAAATCATTAGGAAATCATATAAATTATTAAGATAACCTTAAACAGTACTCTGAAGAGGGGCTATAAATCTGCCTGGAAAAACTACCGCAAGGAATTTATCTATTACAGAAAAATCCATTTTCTTTTCTTGAACGTCATCAGTGCTATCCAATAATTACATTCTAGGAAGAAGTCCTGTTCCACTGAGTTTCCCCTCATAGTGCAACCCCTCACATTTCCTAGTGTCCATGGGATACACTCTGCTGTTCTGACATTGAAACAGAAAATTCTGAGCCTGTCATTCTGAAATACTCTGAAATAAGAACTAATTAAGGGGATGCTATAATCTTTTTTTATAAAAGTTGGCCAGACACAGTGGCTCATGTCTGTAATCCCAGCACTTTGGGAGGCCAAGGTGGGCAGATCACTTGAGGTCAGACCATCCTGGCTAACATGACAAAACCCCAACTCTACTAAAAATAAAAAAATTAGGCCAGACATAGTGGGTGATGCCTGTAATCCCAGCACTTTGGGAGGCCAAGGCAGGTGGATCACCTGAGGTCAGGAGTTCGAGACCAGTCTGGCCATCATGGTGAAACCCCATCTCTACTAAAACTACAAAAATTAGCCGGACATGGTAAGACACACCTGTAATCCCAGCTACTTAGGAGGCTGAGGCAGGAGAATAGCTTGCACCTAGGAGGCAGAAATTGCAGTAAGCCGAGATTGCGCCACTACACTCTAGCCTGGGCGACAGAGCAAGACTCTGTCTCAAAAGAACAAAAAACAAACAAACAAACAACAAAAATTAACTGGGCGTCATGATGTGTGCCTGTAATCTCAGCTACCCGGGAGGCTGAGGTATGAGAATTGTTTGAACTTGGGAGGTGGAGGTTGCAGTAAGCTGAGGTCGTGCCACTGCACTGTAGCCTGGGGCGACAGTGAGACTGTCTCAAAATAAATAAATAACAAAAGAAGTCTACTGATGAACGCTTTATTTGGGAAGATTTTATATATCAAATTATATTCATTAAGTAATAATATATTCCCCCAAGTCTTATTATCAAAAACATTTTTTTAAAGCATGATTTTCATCACCATGGAAATAACTAGCTTGATTCCAGCCCAAAGCAGAGATTTTTGTTATTTCAGTTAGTCTGTGCAAATTTATTGTGGGTAAACACAGGAGTTCCATTCTGCATTCTTTTGGAGGCCTGGGTCATCAGATTTTAAAAAGGTATGAACTTAAAAAGGTCAAATTCATGTTGGGACTCAATCACAGGAGAAGCTTGCTATCAACAGTTAAGAACAATGGAAGGAAACCACTGAAGGAATGATCTCCAATGATGGAAAATATAGCAAGCTACTGACAAATGATAGTTAAACAGCAGCAAAATCTCTAACTCCTATCATTTCTGCCTTCTCCTTCCAGAGAATTATCTCTCTAGAAAAAGTAGAAGAAATCAAAAGGAAAATGATGCCTCTTAGCTTGGGACTATGTCTTCTCCACTCCTAATCCTCCTTCTATAGGAAGGAATCTTCACCAGCACAGCATCCCTCATTTTTCTCTGCTCCCTCACCTGTCCCATCCCATACAGGGGGTGGATGCTCATCTTTTCAGTCTTTCTGGTGACTTTGCAAAAATAAATTGAACACATTAACCCTTTCTTTTCTCCTTTTTCTTTTGGAAGTGAAGTTGCCTTTGAGAGTTAACTGGTCTTCCACAGGTTTAAAGAGATACATTGTGTCCCTAGTAGGTAAGACTTTGTAATTCTAGGGATCATTTTTCAAAACTTTATTGCTTATTGATAAAACTATATTCTTCAATATCAGCTTTATCCATATAAATGTTACTGGCTCCTATCTACCTATTCTTTTGCTTATTTTTCATTTTGTTCAAAACTTGAGTGGGAAAAGGGGGTGCTATTTATTGAGTCCCAAAGCCCACACAGTTGTAAAGATCCTTCAGTACTTTAATTGAGCTTCAGTCTCTAGAATACTGAAACAACCTGCAGGTATGTTCCACTGTGGACAACTTTTCAAAATCAGAATGAGTAGGAGAGGAGCCAGAAAACTGGAGACATCAAGTATTTTCCAGGTTTCCAAAAATGAAAAAGATAGACTTCAGAAACTGAGTGAAAAGCTTGAAGTTATTCCTTGAGAAAATTCTAGAATGTATTATTGAGCAGATAACTGATTTTAACTAAGCAGAATTACTATACCTTATGTATAGATTACTATAATGGAAGACCAAAATATGACTAACATTGACATCAACAAGACATTTGATCAAGAGTCTTGGAATATGAACAAGACAGAGAATGTAGGTCAGATAACATTAACATTAGGGGAATTCTCTACATAATGAATCCTGACTCACAGAGATTTGGCACACTATTGACATAGGCCTCATAGCTCTACTCTTTGATCTGTGTCTAATCAATCTTCATCTGTATCTAATCAATCACTGTATAAAGGCATAAAAGGCATGTTTTCTTAACATACTGATGCTGGTTGGGAGAGGCATTAATATGCAGGATAATAAAAAACAGGATGTAAAATGATTTCAATTATGGAAAGACTGGGCAGAAACCTAGCAGAAGACCCCTTGTAATTAAATACATATGTCTTCTTGTTGCATTCACTTAAGTAAACTGTCATAGTAACTACTTTTAGTCTTTTTACCATATATTTCATACTGACTTTAACCTATCAATGATTTAACATGGAACTTTTTCTTTATACCAGATATCATGATACTGATTTAAAAAAATACAACTACATTTACCTAGTAAATAAATACAGAGAATAGGCCATGCTGGACATGTTCCGTCCATATTGAACAATCTCATTCTCCTGATCTTCCCACTTCTCAATTTCACAGTCAGCGTCAGAGGTGAGCAAACCCAGCTTAAGTCCAAGCTTTGCTATCTTGGCTTGCTCCTACAAAACATGTATTTTAATAACAATGACTTTATCACAATTGCTGTAAAAGGCAGATTCAATGTAAAAACAGGTCTTACCTCAGAGTCAGGCTTGTCTGGCTTTAATGATTTCAGGTTTGCATTATTCTTCTGTGACAATAAAAAGATTAAGATTATCTTAAAAAGCAGTATATTAAAATGTAAGGAAACACAATAGTAATACAAAGCATAACAAAGTATGTGTACGAAAGTTAAAAATATTCAGTATGTAATTACTGAATAATTACATACCGAATATTTTACCAATTGCAAATGCTCTACTAGTAGGTAAGTTTAGCTTTGAATAGGATGTTAGTTTGAAATCTGGAGCCAAAGAAAGCAGGTCAGTGCCCTGCCTGCTCTGTGGCCTCCGTGCTTATAGCTGCTCTACTCTTTTCACAAGGGCATCCAGAGCTTCAAGACAACTTTTGCAGTATTCCTGGAATCCAATTATTATGTCCCCAAGCCTCCCTGGCCTCTCTGTTCAACATGATTCTTATAATGCTTGAACTATTCGTATGAAATGATATATTAAAATTAGTTGCTGTATGTAGTTTTCTGTACATTCCTCATGTTATGACTCCAGAATTCAATTCCTTTTACTAATTTGCTCTTGGCTAAATTTCAACACTAGTTTCATTGATATCCCAACTGCTAATCCCATAACCCAAGTTGTAAAGAGATTATATGCAGGATTCTGAATTTAATATGTGAACCAATGTTCAATGGTTCCCTATTTTTGAAAGAGAAAGTTTGTTTTCATGTAAATTATCTGGAACTCGGAGGGTACTTCCCCAGAAGGGGAGAAAATATTCCATACTAGTTAGTTACCAGGCTAGTCCACTGGTGCCTGTATACCTGAAGAATAGAGTACCAGGACAAACCACACCACCACCAATAGCAACATTTCTTTTAAAAATATATTCCAAATTTCTCTGGAGATGATAGCCCACAGAGATGATTCCTCCAACTCTGAGATCTGGTGAAAGCTCCCACAGTAGGGCAGGAGTTCCAGAACGGCTAGGGTTTGTAGAGAAAAGGGTGCCAACAGATACAGTGAGCCAACTTTTTAAAATGGAAACATATATTTAAGTCATACATACTCACAAACACATATTGGGTATGGATTCACATACATCCACACGAAGTATAAATTACAATAAAACAAAACACTCATGTGACCATTTGGCTTAAGAAGGAAAATCATCACTAATACCTTAAGGAAAAAGATCTTCCCATACAGAGATTTTCTCATGATGTTTACTATTAAAGAAATAGGTAAAGTTGAAGGACAGAAAATAAAGGAACTCTGTTACACACATACACATACACACACACACACACACAGAGAGAAAGAGAGAGAGAGAGAGAGAGAGAGAGAGAGAGAGAATAAACAAATATGACCAACGATGTCTCTGGCTCCTCCCTGAATGGTCACATCATCTTTATCTCCATTCTTGGTCTAGTTGACTATAAAGCAATTGATAAAACATTTAAGAAAGTTACGAACACCTTCAAACTTTTTAGGTTTTATTTCATTTAGAATTTTATACCTTATATTACTCTTTAAATTTAGTTGCATTTTCATTATTTTTATTTTTGCTTTTACTAATGATGATTATTAAAGCGTTTAATGACGACCAAAAGGGGACTGATTGCCTGAAAAGGTAAATAAACCATCTTAATAATGTAAACAAGTTTGCCATCTAGTGGACACTATTTTGGAATGCAGTCAGATGTATTCATTTCAGTTACGTAAAGCTTAAGACGTCAGTCCCCTAAATATAAATAGCACCAGACTCCAACTTTGCTTCCTAAAAGAGAGAACTATAATTTTCTAGGACTATAATTAGCTATGCTATCCTCAACTAAGAAAATGGTTCATAATTCTGGAATGATTTGTTACTAAAGATAAAAAAATACGATTCAGTTGAATAAAATCTTTGCTTCATTCAACCTGTTAAAAGTTTTGTGATGCCTTTTCTAATTCTCAAAAAATTATTTTGTAGTAGCCCTAAGTTATAGCACTTACAAAAACAGTGAGTTTATCCTTACTTGCTTAAATCCAGTAGGTTATTAGCTATAAAACCATCTGTTTGGGTTAAGTTAGCTTAAAATAACAAAAATAGACAAATCGCTATCTGTATTTTCAAACTGTTCTGACAATAGCTTAAGGCACGGAAACTGTTCTTTTTTTTAAGCCACAGAATTAATTTGCAGTGTCGTGACTGCTTTTTCACCAGCTACATTCAGTTCTACATGTTGTATTTCAGTATTAAATTCCAGTCCCTTTTCAAAAAATACACTAATTAAGTTTAGACCGTTTTTAGATTTGGAGATTTATCATTTGTTCTTCCCCTACACCATCGACCATTCTCACTATCATTTCTACAACTCCAGACTTAAGACTTTTATATCTCTCTTCATTGCAAGTTCTCTCCTCTGATAGTCACCAACTATTCTTCATCACATTGTTACTCTTGATAATCATCAGTAATTTTTCTTTCTTCTCTATTCATTTTCTTTTTATGCAAGTTTAAACCTATACTATCCAGTAGCGTAGCCATTAACCACACAGGGTTATTGAATACTTAAAATGTGGCTAGTCCGGATTGAGATACACCTTAAGGGTAAAATACACACCAGAGTTTGAAGACTTAATATGACAAAACGATTATAAAAAAAATTCCCCTAATTATATGTTGATTACATGCTTTAGTGAAAATATTGGGGATATATTGGATTAAATAAAAGATTAACTTCACAAGTTTTTTTGGTAATACAACTACTACACAATTTTTAATTATATATATGCCTTGATTTATAGTCATCCCTCAGTATGCTCAAGTCCGTTACATAAAATGGCGTAGTATTTACATATAACCTATACATATCCTCCTATATACATTAAATCATCTCTAGATTACTTATAAAACCTAATACAGCCAAGCACGGTGGCCAAGGCCTGTAATCCCAGCACTTTGGGAGGCCGAGGTGGGTGGATCACTTTAGGTCAGCCTGGCCAACATGGCAAAACCCCATCTCTACTAAAAATACAAAAATTAGCTGGGCGTGGTGGTGAGCACCTATAATCTCGGCTACTTGCGAGGCTAAAGCAGGAGAATCACTTGAGGAGGTTGCAATGAGCTGAGATCACGCCACCGCACTCCAGCCTGGCTGACAGAGACTCCATCTCAAAACAAACAACAACAAAAAAACTAATACAATGTAATTGCTATGTAAATAGTTGTTATACAGTCTATCCTTACTTGCTTAAATCTGGTAGGATATTAGCTATAAAACCATCTGTTAGGGCATAGTATTTGCATATAACCTATACATATCCTCCTATATACATTAAATCATCTCTAGATTACTTTTTATCATTGTATTGTTACTTTGTTTTGTTTCATTTTTGTTTTGAGATGGAGTCTCACTCTGTTGCTAAGCTGGAGTGCAGTGGCACAATCCCAGCTAACTGCAACCTCTGTCTCCCTGGTTCAAGCAATTCCCCAGCCTCAGCTTCTGAAGTAGCTGGGACTACAGGTGTGCACCATCACACCCAGCTAATTTTTGTATTTTTTAGTAGAGATAGGGTTTCACCATGTTGGCCAGGATGGTCTTGATCTCTTGACCTTGTGATCTGCCTGCCTCGGCCTCCCAAAGTGCTGGGATTACAGGCGCGAGCCACTGCGTCCGGCCTATTTTGTATATTTTTCCAAATATTTTTGATCTGCAATTGGTGGAATTCACAGATGTGGAAACCTCAGATACGGAGGGCCAACTGTATATTTCTATTGATCAATGTTGGGCTAGACTGTAAGCTTCACAGTAGCAGAGGCCAGGCCTGCCTTTTTCATTGACTCAGCAAATTATCAAATTATTTTCTGAGTGTCAAGGGGAATTTTCTGAGTGCTAGTCAAGGGGAATACCAGACAGTCTAGGCAAGGAGAGCAAAATAATTTTTTAAATCCCTACTGTGGAATTTATATTTTAGTGTCTTTTTCATCATTCTTTCATCAGGGCCAAGCATAGTAGGTGATCAAGCATCAGGGCCTGGCGAATAGTAGGTGATCAAGTAGTACTTAATGAATAAACAAATGAATATTTTGTCCCTCTTTGACCTATAATTTGACCTGTTATGAATACTGTGGGCCATCGAAGTGCTCCTTTCTTTGTAACTGAGAAACCCGGTATAATTTTATACCAGGCATAATTCACAAGTCTTTTATTTTTCTCATTTGTTGTCATGATTACTTCCTGCTCAGAAGCTACTTCTACATGGGCCATTGTTTTCCTCTACTTCTTAAATTAGAGTTACTAGGACCACCTGGTAGTTTTAGAGGAATAGTCCTTATTGATAATTGATTTTTTTTTAACTACCCTTTCTACTTTCTATATTCATCTTATTCAAAACTATACATTTCCATAGAATGCTCTCTATAAATGAATTGCTAAGATCATCAAAATGCCACCTAGGTAACATGACTGATATTAAAATGCTATCAGCCAGAAGATAGCAATTTTCATTCCTGTCATTATTTTTTCTTGTTGCATTGTTATAATTTTTCCAAATATTTTTGATCCATAATTTCCAATATTTTCGATCCCCAAAAGGGATCTTGGAACCACTACTTGGCCAATTTATGACTGTGTATCTCTTTCCCATATATATGACATGTGACACGTTTTCATCTAGGTAGAAAGCATATGAAAGTCCTTAGTTTGCAGAAAGTGATTCCAACATGACTTTGCAAATTAGATCCACGATAGGGAGAACAAAACAACTTCTGACCTCAGATATGGCTTTTTAATATCTTATTTATTTATTTTTATGATGCTATTACTAGGATATGGCTTTTTATTAGTCACAAATTATGTTACCTATTTTCTCAAACCCCCAAACCTAACACAAATATTCAGAGTATGAGCTACACTTAGATTGCTACCCATAATAACAATTCTGAAGTCAACATTAATATCCTATCTTTCTTCTATTATGTCAGTTATTTGTGGTATAGGGAAGTAGCAAGAGGCAACAGGAGCATAATTTGAATTCTGAATTATAACATTCTGAAATGAACATAATTCTTACTTACCATTGGCTTTGGAAGTGAAAGGTAGCCATACTTCTCTCCTACAAATAACATATATTACTTAAAATTTTTTTCTATTATTCACATTTTAAAGTATTAATTAAACAGGAATGTTAGTACATTAGTTTTGTTAACTTAGTCTATTAATTACATAAAATTCAGAAATAAAATTGTAATTTGGCTGATGAACATGAAGACTCTCAACAGCTGCATGTCTAAGGTACTATGCTGGCCAATCTCCACCTCTCCCAACATAAAGGGAGAAATCAAATGTCCCACTGACATTTACTGTCACTCACAATCAGCTTCATTCACAGAGTGCTCCTTTTACAGTAGCTGGCCTCTAATGAAACCTGATTCCTCTTTTATCAGTACCAGTATCAGCACTACTTCCATTTCTGAAAAGTACCAGACCAAATAATTTATAACTAACCTCATAATGTATTCTCTCAGTCAGGGAAGAAGAAACCCCTCTCTACAAGATAGGAAGATGAAATAAAGCAAATAACAGGTTTCTTTGGCTGTGAACTGACACATGGCATGAAACACGATAATGAGGAAAGGAAGAAGATGGGCAATGCCCACATCATCCCTGCCCCATCTATCATTTTGCAACTTCCGGATCATGTATACAGTCAGGTTACAATGAATAATAGCCTTTTTATAAAAGCCAGTTTGTGATATCTGGGGTAAAAATTCAAGAACTAAACAGTAATTGTGTCTTGAAGAAAAATTGCTTCTTCAAGGAAAACAAGTATATTCAGCTATAATAGATTAGTTTAAACCATATGAAATTGCTAGTTTTCAACCATTTTGAAATTTCATATGGTCCAAACCAATAAAAGTAAACATAAGAGCACTAAATCACACCTTTTCTTATAGAATGACTATTACATGAAATGGGCAAACCTGTTAGTCTCACAATAGTTTATACAAATATTTAAAATTTCACCTATAACTGTGCTATTAAATACTAGCCACATGTGACTACTGAGCACTTGCAACGTGGCCAGTCTGTACTGAGGTATGCTATAAGTGTATAATACATAACAAATTAGGCCGGGCGCGGTGGCTCACGCCTGTAATCCCAGCACTTTGGGAGGCCGAGGCGGGTGGATCACGAGGTCAAGAGATCGAGACCATCC
>NW_016107559.1:612468-621194 GCF_001604975.1 Cebus imitator | reverse complement strand
AAAAAAAAAAAAAAGAAAGAAAGAAAATGGTTTATGAAGGTATGCCATGCATGATCACAACTGCCCCATATAGTTTGGTTAGAGCTGCATCTCTATTAACTGAAGCACAGTCATAGTTGCTCTAAAATGATTTAAATAGAACAAAGGGAATTCAGCTTCCTTAAAGGAGAGATAGGGAATACAAGCTATGAGATAAGGTTTTTTTCTGACACTTTAGATCTGGTCCCTTCTAAAATGAGGACCGTTGCCTCCCGCACTGGCCTCCCAAAGTGCTGGGATTATAACATGAGCCACTGTGCCTGGCTGAGCCAGTTGGGTGAGAAAGCAGAATGGCATGAAAACAGAAGACAGGAAGACAAGTATTGATTTTTACCTTCTTGAAAACAATCCCAGGAGGTCCTAATGTGAAATTTAAGTGTCTGGGGTTAAGGTGGACAATGACCTAGCTCTCAGACTAACCTAGCTTTCACTAACTAGCATGTGAACACTAACGCCTCCCTCTTATTGCTTAGCATGATGTTTACCACTTAGTTGGTTGGTTAAATGATACTTACAAATATGCCTGGTAGTTTGCCAATCACAGGAGGCAAGTTATGCAAAGCAGAACTAAGGTGGCTAGAATACGGCAAAGGCTTTTCAATAGTAGTCATAACATGAGTTATAGCAGCAGCAAAGAGAATCAGGACCTGAAGAATACACCTTTGTACAGAAAGTAGTAGGCAGGTGCAAGGTAATGGGCAGCTTTGTCACACCAACCTTCCACAACAGGAAGAACAACACTGACACTGGATTCCATTCATTCAGTAATGGTTAACCCAGAGTTAGACTTCTTTGAGGAAAAAGCTGTGCTCATCAGGTTCATGATAAAAATCAGGACAAATAAAGGCAGCACACACAATCCACCAACTCCATCTCAATGAACCCTACATAAACCCTTACTGAACAGGGAGGCACTTTCCCAGTGAAACAATAGGTGTTCCATTGACTGAAGGCTGAGGAGCTTCCCACATAAGAAGGAACTTCTAGTCAGTCCTTAGGAAGTTTGGGTAATACTGAGTTTTTGAACATAAGTTAACTGAACCTATGGAAGAGATCATTTACATAATATCCAGCTTGAAAGTAAAAGAAACCACAGTGCTCATGTAGTCTGAAAACAGGTATAGGATGTGCAAGCACTATGACAAACTACTTCATTTACGTCTTTTGAAATAAAGAAACAAACTCAAAAGGGAAGGTAATGTGCCCAGGATTCCATTACTAACAGATTGTTTTAGCCCTTCTGTAATTTTGCCAGCCCCATCCTCAGCCAATAAGTTGACCAACCAAAACAAGAATCCAGTCATGCTTGTTCCTTGCTCTGTACTTCCTGGGATCTCTCAGTCATTTCTGGAATGGCGTTGGGAGGGGAAAAAAAAGCAGACCTCAGAGCTGCAGTAGGGAGTATTTTTCACAGAACTGGTTCATTCTCATTAGAAAACTTTAGAGCTGGAGTGGGGTTTAACTGCTTGAGTAATAGAGTGTGGGTAGTTAATAAAATTTCATCTTTGGCATCACTCAAACCTCAGTAAGGGTCCCAGCTCCTGTGGTTTACTCACTTGGGGTGCTTTGAGCCTCAGTTTCATCATATGTAAAATGTGGAAATAATACCTGTCTTCAGGGTTACTGAGAGGATTAAATGAGAAAATGCATACCCAGCACTTATGAAAGTACCTGGCACCCAGTAAATTCTCAAAAGATGGCAGCTACTGTTACTTTTATGGTTATAATAGTCATATGTCTCTGAAGGATCATGTTGACAATTTTACCCACACAGACCCTAGTAGCCTGTGGCTTTTACTTTTCCTTAAGCTCCCCTAGCTGTTTTTTTTAAAGAGCCTAACTTTGGTAGAAGAAAGGCAAATCTCAGAGACAGAAAAAGAGAGCACTAAATTAATGTTGCATTAGATGTCCGGTGAGAGGAATCTTTCAGAGGGTGTCAGTTCACCATTGGAGAAGGGATGAGCTTCATCTGTACAAAGAAGCAAGGAGTTTACCTTTGCTTCTGCAGATCTAGAGATTTTCTGTGGTGGGGCCAGACAGGCTAGTAGGAGAAAGGACATACGGAGAGAGGGATTCCAAAAGGAGCAGAGATTGAGATTAAGGGAGAGAAATCAGATCTAATGTTTTCTCATAAACTATTTAGTTTTACTCTAAGGTAACAGTGGTCATGATGCTGATGCTGATAGAGGTAACATTTGTTGAGAATTTACTGTGAATTAACTTATTTAATCTTCACACTCACCATATTAGGTAGTTTTGTCATCATTATCCCCATTCTGCAGATGTAAAACTTGAAGCACAGAGAGATTAAGTTAGAAAATAGCAGAGGCAGGATTGGAACCTAGGCAGTCCACTTCAGAACCTGAATTTCAACTTCTACCCAATTCTATCCCTAACATGATATTAGCACTCAGATCTCTGAGGAAGGAAGAGACCTCCTGATGGAAAATGCATATTGGGTTTGTTTTCTGTTTCAAGGGGAAAAAAATTACTTACATTTATAGAAAGAAAACTCCCTTGCCAAGGTTATCAACTTCCAATTGCTACTGTAATTGCTATTCAGAACATCACCCAGGATGAAGGCAGAGAATAACTGTTAAATGACTGCTATCTTTCTTGGAGGGGGAAAAACCTGTTATAACTCCTCTTCTTATGGAAATAAAAGAGAAAAGATAGACCAAATGCTGGTAGAACAGCCTGGTTTAGAAACTGCGAGGATCTCAGAAACAAAGAGGAGAAGATTAGAACCATATCCGTTTCAGATGAGGATCAACTAACTAGCCCAGGGACACAGAAGAAGTACAAGTAACAAAAACTCAGCTATAGCCCACGTTTACATGAATGAAAACAAAAACCTATCCAGCACTGAAAACAGTATGAGGGAAACCAATACTAAGCTCAATGGTGTTCTGGTAAAGAGAATCAGCTGGTCAGGCTTGACACCACATTCTTTTCAGAATGGCTGTAGCTATTAGTAAAGCTTCTCACAGTGCACGTGGAAAACATTTGCAAGTACATGGAGTCAGTCACATGCCAGAAAAATAGCCATTCTGTGACACTCCTCCAGCCTCCCTACTTTCAAGGGCTGATGACAACTGATAAAAAAAAAAAAAAAAAAAGCCGGAAGATAATATTCCTCTGGCCTTTAAAGAGAGGCAGGCAGGATAAAGACACAGTGTGGGGTATATTCTATGCCTAGAAGTCAAAAGTACATTAACTTCAGGCAGTGCTCACAAAAGACTTTTAGAGCTGGCAGGTCACTGAGATCACTCAGCCTAAGACTCTCATTATTGAACCAAGGACACTTGGGCCCAGACCAGGAAACAGTTTGCCTAATGCCAATGTGATAAAGAGCTGGGCCTTATAGATACTCCAGGATAACCCACACCACATATCCTATCACCACAGGAAGCCACTTCTCTTCATTTCCCAACAGTCCCTAAAGCTAAGTGACCATTCTTCCTTTTAAAGGTGGATCAATTATATCATTTACCTTTTAATATCCAAAACTTGGCTCATATAGAAATCATGTAACTATAAATACGTTATCAAGGCATCAAAATGATATGCCATTCAGACTATCACAGAAATCTGTAAATGAGAAAACTGGTAAACATTTATTATACTTTAAAAATGATGTTATAGCTATAATTCTATTATGTCCTGATTTTTAAGCAAATCAACATTTACCCTAAATGGGCATTTTTAAAATATGAAATGTTTAAATGGGCATAATCAATAAAAAATAAATATGTAATTTGATGTCATAACTTTAAATGACATTTTATTTAAAAAAAAAAGCAAGCTTTGACACTACAGAAGCCATTTAGAGAAAACATATAAACATGTAAACATAAGTAACAGGACACACAGTACAATGGGAAATGAACAAAACTTCCAGCTGGTATTAAAATAAAGAATAAAAATGATGCCTTCCTATACACTGTATGGTGCTATTCTACATGTTGTAGAAATACCAGTGAACTTACCCACCACAGGCAATATTCCAAGATTATGTAGTCATCAAGGAAAGAGATTCCATCCAAGTGGAAGGAAAGCAATTCAAAAATCAAATAACTACATTCATTTCATTATGAAGTTAGTAGAATTAAAAACAAAGAATTATTGCATCATAGAAAAGTTATATTACAACTAAAAAACAACTTAGAAGAAATAAAAAATAACAATTTCAATAGGAAAACTAGAATGTTAATATTAATTCAGAGATCTACGACACCGTTTTGTTTTGTTTTGTTTTTTGGAGACAGAGTCTTTCTCTGTTGCCCAGACTGGAGTGCAGTGGCGTTATCCTGGCTCACTGCAACCTCCGCCTTCCGGGTTCAAGCAATTCTGTGCCTCAGCCGTAGCAGCTGGGATTACAGCCGTGTACCACCACACTCAGCTAATTTTTATATTTTTAGTAGAGATGGGGTTTCACCATGTTGGCCAGGCTGGTCTTGAACTCCTGACTTCAAATGATCTGCCCACCTCGGCCTCCCAAAGTGCTGGGATTACAGGTGTGAGCCACCACGCCCGGCCTACTACACTGTTGTACAACTAACTTTACTGCTTAGATACTAAAATAAAGGATAAAATAATATTTTTGTAATTTTTTTGTGAAAGATATTTTACTATGAAAACAACCCAACTGGGTTACAACAAGATAATTCATTTGCAGTTGAGGTTTGGCATTAAAAAACTAACAGAGTTACACTAAAATAACATATTTCATTATGTGGACAGTTTCTCACCTCTTCTTCCTTCAAACACATCATTGATTTCTCTTAGCAGTGTTGACATGTCACTAATTTGGGATTCCCAAGCTTCACAAAATACATCGAGGTTTTCTTTAGCAATTTTACTAGATGGGTGCAATGTCAATGTTTCAGCAGCAGAAATAATCTAAAGAAATACAACATACACCTGTGTGAATTTCAAAATCTTGGCCTCAGAATCACTCTAGAGACCAAAGGTAAGTAAGTCTGCTGTTAATTCAACGCAAAAAACAACTATGAAGTAATTTCTACACACAAGCTCCATGTTGAGCAATATGAAGACACACAGTAGAACAAAATTTGCTGTTTCTTATAATCTGACCTGCAGATAAATAGTATGCATTATTATATACAAACCTGCATTCAGGGAGCAATTCTCTTCATTCAAGGAAAACTCTGAACAAAATTGTTCCCATAGAATAATTCAAAGAGTTATACTCAGACCACAAAGTGTGTACTGTATACAGAGCAGCAAAGTAGCAGTAATAGCCGTGGTGGTAGTAGCAGTGATAGCAGAAGGAATGGCATTGATAATAATAAGTAACATATATTCATACCGATGAGTACTTGGTAGATACATGCTTGAGATACTGTGTTTGGTGCTTGAGATACATTAATATGTAAATATCCCTCAAAATACGTAAATAAAATACTACTTTTCCCAAATAAGCATTATTCCCATTTTCAGCTAAAAAAAGCTGAAGTTCAGAGATACCAGTAACTTGTGCTAGATCCTATAACTAGTATATACAGTTGATACTTAAACTCAGATCTACCTGATCCAAGTCCAGGCTCTTTCCATCACATCACGCTGCCTCTCATAAAATACTTCCAAAGTGGGCAGAAATCATCCTGGTACTTACACGTAACACCATATGGGCTGAATAAATGTGTTGAATAAATAAATGAATTGTTGTAGAGACTGCTACGTTTTCATCAAAATCTGTTTGTCTTCCCTCCGGATACACAGCAAGATTACATTTCCCAGCCTCCCTGGTGGAGATGTATGGCCACGAGACTGAGTTCTGCCCACCTGAATATGGGTCACCACTTCCATCCTAACCCATCCAAACCTCCCACGTGCTCCTTAGCACTCACTCCCTTCCACACCTCATGGTTCAATGTACAGAACCCAGTAGGGACTCTGAGGTACTAAGGGTTGGCAAGGCACAAAATGAAAGGCGCCTGGATTGCCAAGAGGGAGAAAGGCATACCATTAATCAGGACTTAATACAGGTCAGAAATAAACTGCTATTATATTAAGCCACTGAAATTGTGGCATTTGTGGTTTTATCTAGTGTTAGCTACTACATGAATGAATGAATGAATCAACTAACATCTTATCTTTCTTTTTTATTTTTTAAAGATGGGGTTTCTCCATGATGGCCAGGTCTTGAACTCCTGACCTCAGGTGATCCACCCACCTCGGCCTCCCAAAGTGCTAGGATTACAGGCGTGAGCCACCACGCCCAGCCTAACATTTTATCTTTCATATAATAATCACTCTCTAACACAAAAGACTTGATAGATGCTAATTGTTATATAGGCAGAAAATTCATACACCTCCTGACCTGACATTCAATAGAAATTACACTTCAGCTCCTACCTCAAAATAGAAGCCATCGACGAAACCAAACCTGCTGAAATTTCCTGATGGCCCATTAAATAAAATGCACACACAAAAAGGTCCAGGACTAGGGATTTGGAGTTCAGTCTTGATATGTTTATAGCACATCCTTTCCCTTCTACCACTTTCACCTTCTATTCTGTCTACCGTCTTATTTCACAGACTGGGGATATTATATAAAACATTCACCCAGTAAGTAGTATTTTAGAGAATCCACTATGTGAAAAAAATCAGGCTAGGTGCTGGGGATAAGGTGATAAAAAAAAGAAGATAAAAGCCCTCTATTATGAAGCTTATATTCTAGTGGGGATTTGAAACAATAAACAAGCATATAATTAAAATATTATGAATTATGGTAAGTGCTATGAAGGAAATTAATAGGATAATGTGATAGAGATGCCCATTACTAACAAGTGATATTGCTGTTCCATGGAGTTGATTATATAGGATTATTCACACACGTGTATGTATACAACTAACATGACTATTTAATCACCTACTACGTACTAGTAGGCACTGTGCCCACGTTCCAGGTGCTAGGGAAACAGCTGTGAATGAAACAGACAAATGTCCCTGGCTTCATGGGACTCACATTATAATGAGCAGTGGAGAGAGAGACAAATTATAAGATATTTTAGAAGGGAATAAACAATATGTATCAAAATTAACGGTGAGAATGATGGAGGGCATGAGGCGGTCACAGTATTTTAAGTTCAAGGGTCACTGAAAAGGTGAGGGAGCTACAGGGAAATGGAGGGAAAGTCAATTGGGATGAGGAAGAAACATTACTGGAGTGTTCAAGGAATAGCAAGTAAGCCAGGGGAACAACTCACATGAGCAACAGGAAGGTGGCCAGTGGTCATGTAACAGAGAAGCATAGATGGTAAGGACTGGATTTTCTTCTGAGTAAGAAAGTCATTGGAGAACTTATAGAAGATTAATATGATCAGGGTCATGTTAGATATATATGTATTTGTAGTTGGTACCTTTGAATGAATTACAACTAGGCACTCCTCCCTCTATGGTGGGCACAGTCCCATAGGCAGAGTACTTGCCAAGCAGATGGCAGTATTATAAGAACAAGGCTCCCCTTCTTCAAGGAAAGTAGGCACATAACTTGCCATGGACTATAGGCTAGATTTTGGCATTGCTCTCCTCTCAACCAGGAGCCTTTCTTTGTACAGTGTACAAACTGTTCAATTGTTCCCTCAGTATGTCTAACATTTTAAAGGAAATACAAAAATAACATTGCTAAAGCAGAGATATCCAGAAATAAATTATCCCAGAGGCATGCTCAATGTCCTTAAATTATCCTTTTGTGAGGCAGATGGCAGAGACTAGGAGTGGAAGCTGAGGCTCTGAAAACAGAAAAAGCTTCTCAAGTTATACAAGTTATGAACAACATTCTTTGCCACTATCCTGGGGAAGAAAATATATATTCCTAATATCACTGCTGCAATAGAAACAATAAACCAAAAAGTGCAACCAGATGGCAGGCAGGGCCTGAGGATAGGAGCAAGAACTGATTGCATATGGCAGGAGAGTCAAGCCCTCCAGTTCTATTGAAATAAATTTGCAGCCAAAGCAAGAAGAGTGGCTCCCATGCAAATACTGAAGTCATAGTTTCTCCCAGTAAACAGAGATTCCCCTGGTTGTAATAAAGTGTTTGGCAGCTGATCATTGTGGAGGTTCATTTATATAGTTCCTGCTTTATAAGCCTCTGACACTGTTCTCTATGGGAGAGCATATGATCATCCCTGCAACATCCAACATGATTCTCCTAGAGGGCACATGCCATTACTGAGTTTAGGTCACTCGCACTGTTCTCAACTATAAATCAAAGATCCAGGGACTCAACCTCTACTGTCCAATATTGCAAATTAGGAGGAATCATTTTGGCTGACAGTAATAAGTAAATATAAATAAAATATAAATTAAAGTATAAATAAATAATATTTCAAAATATAAATAAAAGAACAACTGGAAAACTTTATTTTTGAGCTTAGACTCTAAAAAAGAAGGAAGCGGCCAGGCACGGTGGCTCACACCTGTAATCCCAGCACTCTGGGAGGCCGAGACAGGTGGATCACGAGATAGGAGTTTGAGACCAGCCTGACCAATATGGTAAAAACCTGTGTCTACTAAAAATACAAAAATTAGCCAGGCGTAGAGGTGCACACCTGTAATCCCAGCTACTCAGGAGGCTGAGGCAAGACAACTGCTTCTTGAATCCAGGAGGCAGAGGTTGCAGTGAGCCCCGAGACTGTGCCATTGCGCTCCAGCCT
>NW_016107559.1:575827-612409 GCF_001604975.1 Cebus imitator | reverse complement strand
AAAAAAAAAAAAAAAAAAAAAAAAAGGAGGCTCTGTCTTTAACTACTTTCCTTAGATTAATTTGACAGGAACAATATTACAGCTTAAAAAAGGCTCTTGAAAATTATAAAGACTAATAAATACCTCTACTATAGAAAATCCAGAAAAAAATCCTGGCCAAACAAGGATATTGTCGTATAGGTATTTTGATATGTATATACATTCTCTATGCATATGAAATTATAGTATACATATAAATCTGTATCCTACTTTTTAAATTTAACATTGAATGGAACATTTTTTCAGTGGTTGCTAATCTTGGTTATCATAATTATTATTTAACACTATAATGTTTGCCTAATTTAAGATGGTTATTTTGCTTCTGGTTGGATCTTTTTTTCCCCCAGATATGGAGTCTTGCTCTGTCACCCAGGCTGATGACAGAGAGTGACACAATCATAGCTCACTACAGCCTCAAACTGGATTCAAGCTATCCCCCTGCCTCAGCCTTCTTAGTAGCTAGGACTACAGGTATGCACCACTACATCTGGCTAATTTTTGTGTGTTTGTTTCTATTTTTTGTAGAGACAGAGTCTTGCTATGTTGCCCAGGCTAGTCTCAAACTCCTGTACTCAAGTGATCCTCTACCTCAGCTTCGCGAAGTGCTGGGTTACAGGTGTTAGCCACATGCCTGGTCCCAACTGAATCTTATAAGTAATGTCATAACATTGTTTTGTTTGTGTTTCGTCCCATGTCCTAATTATTAGCATGAAAAGTGAGTATTTGAATACTAGGTTGAAATGTGAATATTACATAACGAATGGCTTGTTATGTCATGATAACTTAATCTCCGATCATGTTATAACAAGTGCATTGTAAACAGCTTCCTTTAAAATAGTTATAAACTAGAGTATTCATTAAATGAGCCAGTCTCCAATCTGGCAGATGACCAGCTCCAATGGAAGGTTAGCCATGTTCCAGCACACTACCAACAGAAATTCCATTATCTTTCTTTCTCTACATAGATTTGGCCTCTAGTTATGAAGAACCATTTATACCTTCCATCCACACTACTTGTTATAATAAGATAAGACACAATACAGAAGGAACAATCTGCTGTTATCATACCTGTTGGCCGGTCACCTGAAATGTCTCCTCTGCGTGTATACACGTTATTTCCAGAGGTTCTGTCCCAGATACGTGTCGTAACAATCGACAGGTCTACAAGAAAACATGTCCACGGTTCAACTTTCACATCCTCATCCTCCTCAATACATAGTATCATTTTATAATTAAAAAGAAAATTTTATAAATAAAATTTCTTCAAACCTATTAGAATAAATTTAAACATTACTGAGAAGACTATTATAATGTTATATTGGTCACCAACAGATTCTCTGGGAACAAAGCAGATACAAATAAAGGTATAACATTGTTTCTACTTCCTATCCAATCATGGCAAGGTTACAGAATGTTAGAAACAGAAGGAAACTTTGGAAGGACATAGTAGTGCCCACATATTTTATATATAAAGAAAGTTGGCTCAGAGAAGTAACCTGCCCAAGGTCTCACACCTTAACTATGTCAGAGTTACTCCAAGCTACATGTTCTATCAACACTGCCTTCCAAGGGAGCTAACATTGGATTAGGCACACTGGTATAATAAGGAGAGAGCCTATATCAGAGGAAATTATTGAAAATCTTGACACTTAAAACAGAAAATCAGAAAACATTTTTTTCAATGTTAAAAAGATTTGCTGCAGGATTCCTAAAATAACCAATTTCCCTATAATTATAATATTTGGTTTATAAAAATAGCAGCATCAAACTTATTAAATGAATAAACTATATCTACAGTCATTTTAAGAATGTTCCCCCAGAAGTTTTAAGGCTCCTGTGTGAACAAGTAAAGGAGAAGAAGCCAGTTCAATTAGTCTAAAGGCTCCTTCTAACCATTAGTCTTTTTGGTGAGCAGGATATATAAGATCATGTAAATATAGCTAGATGGTTCATAACTGTGCATTTATATACATGTTGGCTAGCACATACCTCATACATATAAGCTATACATGGGTTCAGTTTTTTGTTTGGTTGGTGATATGGTTTGTCTGTGTCCCCATGCAAATCTCACCTTGAATTGGTAATAATCCCCATGTGTCAAGGGCAGGACCAGGTGGAAGCAACTGAATCATGGGGGTAGTTTCCACCATACTGTTCTCGTGATAGTGAATAAGTCTCATGGAATCTGATGGTTTTATAAATGTGAGTTCCCCAGCACAAGCTCTCGTGACTGTTGCCATGTAAGATGTACCTTTGTCCTCCTTTGCCTTGTGCCATGATTATGAGCCTCCTCTGCCATGTGGCACTGTGAGTTCATTAAACCTCTTTTTCTTTATAAATTACCCAGTCTTGAGTATGTCTTTATCAGCAGCATGAGAACAGACTAATACAGTTTGGTTTTCTTTCTAGTAGATGTCTGACATTTTCAACAGGCAGAAGGCTCAGAATATCAATTAATAAGCCTAACTGGAATTATAACACAAGTGGCACATGAAGCAGCAGTAACTCATAACTGAGATTTGAAATCGTGTGCCAAATGTCTTCTCATTATCTCTCCTTAAGCACTCTCCTCCCTTCTCACAACTGCCTTTTGCTGTGGGATACTGACCTATGTTTGGCCAATGGGAAGCCCCATCCACAGATGAGCAGGACTGAGGAGAGAATAGGCCTTGATTCCCACGCTCTTCCTGGGAGGGCCACCTGGGGCTGTCTCTAGGCCTAGTCCTAAAATCACAAACCTATCAAGGCAGTTCTCTTAAAGGCTTCCACATTCCACATTCCCTATTAATGTGGGCCTGGGGGTGGTACCAGCCTTGCTACCACTCACCCCAATTACTGCTCTCCCATGTATGGTTTCCCCCACACCCTGTCTATGCTATTGTAAATAGCTCCTTTATTAAACTGTCTTCAAATTACCCTAATTTGAGCGTGCCATCTCCTCCCTGCTGAGACCCTGACAAATTCAAACAGAAACAAGGTCATATGATGACATACCTCCATGGCTCTACTCCAAGGTCTAAATTCTCTGAGAGGATAAGGAAAAGAAGATTAAGAAGCTCATTTGTGGGTCTTAGCATTTTTTGTTTTGTTTTAGAGGCCAGACAGTTGCAGAAACAGAACAGATACATGCTATGCTTTTAAGATTCCAAAGGAGAGAGAAAATGCTCAGATAAAATAACCCAAAACTATATTTGTGTTAACATTCCCACACAGTTTAATAAAGCTATTATTAAACTACAATTTCTTTAGCAATCAAATCTATTACTCACCTCAACAAGCTGCTCTTTCTGTTCAGAGAGTTTACAGGCATATACAGCCAAAGCTTCTAAATTTCCTTCTACTCCAGTAAGTTTTAATGCTTTTAGAACCACATGATCAGCATGGTATTTTAATAGATCTGCTGCCAGCTGTGTCGCTGTACTATGAAGCTGCAGATGTGGTGGGGACGGGCACGGGGTACAGGAGAAGGGTGATGAAGGAAAAAAAACAAACTATAACATTTTGTGACCAAGGACCACATCAGCACATTAATAAAGAGAAGCCACAAAGCAGTTCCGTGGGTTCCACTGAGGAGAGGGTGTAAAGTTCCCTATATAACAGTAGGAGTTGTGCAGCACTGGTGAGCTTACAGTTTCTTTCAAGGGCAAGAGTGATATCTAATTCATCCCTGGTGCTAGTGGTAATGCCGTTTCTAGAAGATGAGCTGGTTATTCAGCTAAGTAGCCTGGTCTCTTTTTTATTCTATTATCAACCAGCTCTTTCCCGTGTAACTTCTCCCTTATGTGAAAAATGCTTCTGCTAATCTTAAAATTGGTGAGGAATGAAACAGTATTGAGAGTGCAATATTTAGGCCGGGGGTGCAGTGGCTCATGTCTATAATCCCAACACTTTGGGAGGCTGAGGTGGGCGGATCACGAGGTCAGGAGTTTGAGACCAGCCTGGCCAACATGGTGAAACACCATCTCTACTAAAAATACAAAACAAACAAACAAACAAAAAAAAAACTAACCAGGTATGGTGGCAGGCACCTATAATCTCAACTACTCAGGAGGCTGAAGCAGAAGAATTGCTTAAACCCAGGAAGGTGAAGATTGCAGTGAGCCAAGATCGTGCCACTACACTCTAGCCTAGGCAACAGAAGTGAGGCTCCATCTCAAAAAAAAAAAAAAAAAAGAGAGCCCAATATTTAGAGTACTAAGAAGAAAACTGGCAAGTCATGATCATTAATAAGCTTTTTGGCATATTTTTTAAAAAGTACCAATGTGAGATTCAGTCAATTAGGTATTCTATAAAATTTATTAAATACTTATATCATGGCAAGCACTGTAGCACTGTACTAGAGGCTGGGCATACATGACAAGTAGGAGACAATCCCTGCCCTCAGGGAGGTTTAGAATCTGTCTATAGTTGCCATCCAGATCTTTACTCTCTAACTCTGTGAACAAATTGGGTCCAAGGAGAAATAACAGATTAAAGCGTAACAAAAACCCCATGGTTTTACCGACTTTGGGTGGAATGCATGGCTCACTCTTACTGGATATCTTTGGACACTATTAACTCCAAAATCTTTTCTTCTTCTCTTGCCTTTTTTTTTTTAATGATGTCACAGGTTATTTTGGGGTTGTCCAGAAATAGATCATTTTTAATAACATTGTTCTCAGAAAAATCTGACTTTGAATTAGATCTTTTTGAATGAAGTAATTTCTTTTTTCCTGGAAGTAATCCAATCTCTATTCAAATTAGAGGATTGTCTCCAAAATTAACAATATGACAGTCTCTGCATTCATGCAACTAAGTGAGAATAATTACAGTAAGAAACAGAGAAATTAAAATTCCTTTCCTTAGGAAACTAAATGCCACATAAGAACTTAAAAAGATTTTGTTTCACTAGCAGGACCTTAGAGAATATCTAATGCCAGTCATTTATTTTACAGACTATGAAATGGCTCCAGAGAGACTGTGTCTTGCCAAGGTCATGTAATGCTTACGTGTAAGAGAGGGAGGCGGGACAAACGCAAAGTTACTGCTCTATGCAACAACCTGACAGCAGCCTTATACACATTACCTCCCTTAATCCTTACAAGAATTTTATGAGGTTGATGTGGTTATATCCATTTAAGAGGTAACGAAAACGAAGCCTGTGGAAAGCCAGCCTATCACCAGTACAGCATGTTCTATTGATAGTCAGGATTTTAACAATACTTTAGTTAAAACTGAATAGGCTGGAATAAAATGCGTAGGCTTTTTTCTTTTTGTTTTGTTTTTTCCTTGTGTCAAGGGTGGCAGACTTTTTGTAAAACATAGAAAACCATGTCTTTCTATGTTTAATAAGATGTTTAAATGGAGATTTCAACAAACATATCAGCACCAAGTAAGATGGGAAACAGAACACCATGTATATAATTTATATAAGAAACATCCAAAAACCAATTTCAGCCAGGCATGGTGGCTGATGCCTGTAATCCCAGCACTTTGGAAGGCCAAGGTGGAAACACTGCTTGAACCCAGGAGTTCAAGACCAGCCTGAGCAACATAGTGAGACCCTGTGTCTACCAAAAATTAAAACATTAGCCAGGCATGGTGGCGCGCACCTGTGGTCCCTGCTGCATGGGAGGATGAGGCAGGAGGATCATTTGAGCCCAGAACGTCAGGGCTGCAGTGAGTCATGTTCGCACCATTGTCTGGGCAAGAAAGGGAGACCCTGTCTCAAAAATAAGAAAAACTGTATAAAACTTCTAATTTCATTGTCTTTAGTCTTGACCATCTTCAAGAACATAGAAGAATTAAGGCCAGGTGCAGTGGCTCAATTTGGGAGGCCAAGGGAGGCAAATTACTTGAGGTCAGGAATTTGAGATAAACCTGGCCAACATGATGAAACCCCATCTCTACTAAAAATACAAAAATTAGCCAGGCATGTGTCATGTGCCTGTAATCCCAGCTACTCAGAAGGTTGAGGCAGGAGAATCACTTGAACCCAGGAGGTGAAGGTGGCAGTGGGCCAAGATTGCACCACTGCACTCCAGTCTGGGCAACAGAGTGAGATTCTATATCAATCAATCAATCAATCAATCAGTCAATCAATAAAGAATCAAAAAAGCAGAGCTAAGGGAGAGGAGAGGTCTGTGTGAGGAGGGTCTGTCTGGAGAGCTGCTGGGCGCCCACTGTGACTTTCTCCTCCAGGTATGCCTCAAAGTGGAGGGAGCAACAGGATATAGGGGTTCAGGGGCAAGCGGGCAACAAGAAAGCCTCTGAAGAACATACTAACGTATCCATGAGAGTGAGAATCCACTGTAAATGTCTACCAAGCCCAAAGCCATTTAATAAGGGCACTGGTCACTAAAAACATTCTGCTTCTCAACTTTCTCCCTTCTCTCTCTGTGCCAAAACCTGACAAAAATCAACAACAGCTATGTAATGGAGGGTGAGGAAAGTGAAAAAGGGAGAATAAACCACATCTCCCCAAAAGCTCTATCTAGTTGGAGCTGGGGAAACAGGGAACAGGGGAGAAGTTCTACAACTGAATGAAGATTTAAATACTGATTAATGTATTAGAGGGAACATTCTAATTTTTCAACTGAGATCATGTTTTGTGACTTAAAGCAGGAACTGGCTAATTTTTTCTGTAATGGGCCAGAGGATAAATATTTTAGGTCCTATTGCGACTACCCAACTCTGCTGTTGTAGTGAGAAAACAGTAGACAGCAGGTCCACAAATGGGCAGCATTGTGTCCCCATATACTCTACTGACAAAAACAGTCCAGTTGCAGTTTGTGAACACCTGACTTAAGGAGACCACAGGACTTTCAATGACCTGAGAGTAGCCAAGTAAATCATGAGATGACCAATTTTTTATTCAGAGAACAGGGAAACCCTCCCAACCAAAGGAATTTTTTTTTAAATTTACTTTAGTGAGATAGAATTGATATACGACAAAACTTACCAATTTTAAGGTACAGTTCAGTGAGTTTTGATGAACATATACAGCCATGTAACCACAATTAATTTTGAACATTTCCATTGTGCCAAAAAGTCCTCTCATACCCTTTTGCAGTAAATATATCCCAACTTCTGACCCAAGATAGACACTGACCTGATTTCTGTCATTATAAATTAGTTTTGCCATTTCTAGAATTGTTTTTTTCTAAATGGAATTTTGTACATATAATCTTTTGTGCCTGGCTTCTTTTGCTCAGTATAATATCTTAGCAATTCATCTATATTGTTGCATCTATCAATACTGTTCCCTTTTATTGCTGAATAGTATTTGGTAGAATTATTCCAAAATTCATTTATCAATTCCTCCGTTGACAGAATTCTAGGTTGTTCCCAGTTTTTTGTTATTATGAAAAAAGCTATGAAAATTCATGCACAAGCTTTGAGAATGATGGCATTAATAAAATCATGGTTTCAAAATAACTATGTCAAAGGAAAACATTTTTTGAGATAGGGTCTCGCTCTGGCACCCAGGCTAAAGTGCAATAGCTCGATCATGGCTCACTGCAGCCTGGAGCCCTGGGTCTCAGGTGATTGTCCCACCTCAGCCTCCCAAGCAGCTGGGACTACAGGCACGAACCACCACACCTGGCTAATCTTTTGTATTTTTTGTAGAGATGGGGTTTCGCCATGTTGCCCAGGCTAATCTTGAACTCCTAGGCTCAAGTGATCCTCCTGCCTTGGCCTCCCCACAGTGCTGGAATCACAGGCATGAGCCACCATGCCTAGCCTTAAAGAAAACTTTTAAACTTTTAAAATCATTTTCTAGGCACAGAGACATACTAATACTAATGCATTTCATACATCCATACAACATGAAAATTAGCAAAGAATTAGAAGAGGCTAAATTTCAAGCTCTACTTACCTCTTTCTTAAGTTCATTAAGACTATGACTGATTTTCAGTATACTGAGTTCCAGTTCTTCAGCGATGCTTTTTGTTTTCTTGCTTTGCTAAAAATTTTAAAAAGTATATATGTAATGTTACCGCATCTCTTTAATCTGTCAATTCCAATTTTACTTGAACTATAAATTGTAATAAATTTTAATATTATTCTGTGAACTATAAAAGCAGATTTTTAAAATTTTCCTGTTTAAAGCTACAGTGGAAAATAAAGTTTCAGTTTAGTTATAGTCTTCAATGTTAATTATAAATAGGTGAACTGTTGTTTTTTTTTTCTGTGAACCTATGGATTGTATTGAAAGGTAAACGTTTAAAATCTAATTTTCTATTTAATTTTCCTTAATACATTCATCAAGCCTAAAATTAATCTTTTATTTTCGGCCTAGAATGTCCATGCTTTCACTCCTAACCTAGACAAAAATTAAAATCCTACTTGTCTTTAAGATCTTACATAAATGTCTTTTTCTTAGAAAGGCTTTTTCAGATCACTCAATCTAAATCAGATCCTCTTCTTACTCTAATCTTTTCTCTCAGTAATCATCCCAGCTTGCAATTACATATTTATTTATTTATTTCAGTCCAAACCATCTGGGAATTTTTTATTTTTTGTTTCTTTAACATCTATCTTCCCCACTAGGCCATGAAAGCTGAGTTCACATCTATGTTGCCCACCACTAAATCCACAGTACCTGGCATAGGAAATGGTAGGTAATAGATATTCAATTCTTTGCATGAGTAAATAAAAATTAAATATCAATACTTCATGAAGCCTCCTTGAGTCCTCTCCCTAAATATAAATTTGTCCTTCCAACCCTCTCAATGCATAGTCTACACCTTCTCTTAAGATATTTACAAAGTTGTTTGTACTTGTCTCACCCCTTCCCACAGGTTTCTACATTGTAAAATTCTTGCAGACAAAGATTTTATCTTATTCATCTTTAGATTTCTGGTGCTTGGCATATAAAAGGCACCAGTAACAACTGCTGAAAAAAATGAATGAATGAAAAATTCATCTAGTATGTAGGATCAGAGATTTGAGTGCTTGTGAATATGCACAGGGTAAATTTGCTAAATTTCTGACATTCGCTAATTGCAAATTTGAGTATTGATAGAATCATATTCCCAGCATAGAGTATTTTATCACAAACAACTCTTTATAGTGAGTGTTGGACATAAAATTTAACACTGAAGCAATCTACACTTCAGATTGTGTATCACACAGATAATCCAAACTAAACACAAAATGTTGCTCAAGTCTCTCACACCACTCTAGGGCAAGATTCCCTGTTAATATGAACATGTGCACTATTGCGATGCCAAGAAAATATCTGACAAATCTGTGATTCACATCTATTTTCATTCATAAATTAATCTATTTACAAGGAAATCAACTGCTGCTTCTTTTTTCAGTCTCAGCCATATCCACCCTCCTCCATCGTCTTTACTGCTAAAGACATGACTTCTAGATTTGTACTATCGCTGCTGCATATTGTACACCATGTTAAATACTTTTTTGACATAGCCTGGGCCTAAAAAATAAATAATGCTACAGACATGTCCCAGTGCTCTGTCTCTCCATTTTGCAATCCACCTGCTGTAAGAGATTGTGTACACACTTCCTATGCTGTCCCTCTTCTATCAGTCTTGGCCATTCTTGCCCAAATAACCTCCTCTGTTTGAAGCACACCAGCAGCCCATTTAAAGCTCATAGAGCAGCCGTCCACCAATTTTAGACCAGGAATTTGTGCAAGGATGAAAAATCTTTTACCTGCCAGCTGGATTTACCCTTGTTTTCATTATATCTATACCCCAATAAGTTTTCTAAAGCATTGTGTCTGTAAATCAGCTGTCTTCAGAGGTAAGAATTATGTACATGTGAATGGCTCCAGCAGTCAGACTCAGGTCCCAAGAACCTCCAGGTGGGGGTCTACTCCTCTGTTCTTCTCTCTGAAGAAGCATTTTGGGGAGGAATTTTCTAGACGTGAGTTTGGTGGAAGAGTGGGGACAACAGAGTGAACTAGTGATAGTGGCAGAGGCATAGATCCAGACTGGCTAGAATGAGAAACAGCAGGCCTAGAAATAATGTCAAGTACTGTGAGTGCTAGATGAGAAGGATATTTTGGCCAACTAGGAGGGAGAAAAGGGATGAGACATCCTGTCCCATTCTGGACCAAATTCATACTCCTGATGATTATGTTAGCTTCCATATCTTGCAAAACTTTATGGGAAAGCCATTATATAAGATTTACTTTGATTTTTAAAAAAGTTCTTACAGCTTGAATCCACACAGAAACTAACTGCTGCAGTTCCATTCTCGCCTGAGTTGACAGTTCCAAGATGCGTTCCCTGTGCTCATGGCTGGTGTAGGCAGAATCAGTAAAGTCCTCTGTACGCTCCAAAATGACTTCCAGTGTCATAGAAAGGTTCTCTTTGGACTGAAAATAAAGATTCTCCCGAAGAGCTTCAATATTCATCTGAGAACAAAAAGGACATCCATCCATCCATGGGAGTCAATATTCCCACCTGACCAAAATGGGCTGTAATTTCTAACAGTGCCAAAGAAGACACTAGCATTTTATTTCCCAAGCTGAGGAGAAATACAGCCACCAAAGATATCTATATTGACCACTAACCCAGGAGGACACATTGCACAAAAGCCTTCAAAATCCATGCAAAGCATAATTCCTAGAGTAATTAATACAATGACATTCCTATAAGATCAGTGAATACTAAGGCAGAAAGAGGATCATCCTGTAGCAACCAGTAGGAAAAATGAACCAGCCTCCAGGTAAAAGATTTGCGTCTGAGAAAATGCCTAGGCAAAGTCCTGGAAGATATGTTACACCCAAATATGAAATGTGCTGAGCCCAGGGGGAAGGATGGTGTGGAAGATGTGGGGTGTGAGAAGGACTGGGGAAGGCATCCATTTCTCCTTCATTAATTCAGCAAAGACTCTCCTCGTCACGTAACTGGTCTCCCTATATTTTGTTTTAAGTCCCCAATAGCACCTTACTGACCCAAACATGCTCTACCAGCATCTGATACTGCCACCTCCCTCTAATAGCTCCTCACCATCTATAGAGAATCAAGCCCAAACTTCTCTGGCATAGCACAAAATCCTCTATGGCCTGTCTTTATATACGCCTCTAACAGTCTATCTCACCCCCTGAATCCCGTAATAAGCTTTCACTCCAGCCACCCTGTTTGGAGTTGTGACTCTTGACTATGTGACGAACACATGTTCACATGTGCAGTCTTTCTCCTCAGCTTTCTAAATGCACCACCCCATTTCAACAATATAAAACTCTACAGTGCATGAAATATGTCACACAGACAACTTGGACCAAGAGGCAACAAACGGTAATGATCATGATTATGGGCACAATGAATGTGATGATAAGGATAGCTTACATTTGTTTAACACTTTAAAGTCCTTTCATAAGTTATTTTAATTAATCCTTATGTGTGACCCATTTTAACATGATCCATGAGAATACCAAAGTTTGGGAAGGTCAAGATGCCATAGAAGAGTCCTTGCTTCCCCTCCTCCTCATGGCCCAAGTTTTCAGGTGATCACTCCATCCTAGGTACACAGAAACTTGTATTTAAGCTAGGAAAGAATATGGATAATAGAAAGGTATGGAATTTACAATGGGGATCTGAGAATTTGAGAATTTAAACAGAATTAAAACATAAAAATCAGTCATATTGACTGCATACCATTTATGTTAAGGTTTTTTATTTTCCCTTTAGGAGAAAACATATACATGTTTTTAGACAGCAACTTCGTGGTGTTTTGTGGGTTTTTTTTTTTTTTTGAAGGCTGTTTATTGATAATGGTTTCATAACATTTGTCCATATATTCATAGTACCAAATATAGCAAAGTATCCAGTTTCCCTCCACAGATTATACTCTCCATCAGGAAAAAAAGTAAGATGCCAAAGAGATAATCACGGACAGTGAGAATGAGCCTATTTATAACAGCTCTGCCTCCAGCACGCCTGATAGTCAGAGGGCAGCAGCCACAGCAGTCGGCAGCAGCCACAGGCAGAGCACTCTCCTCCTTCACCTGCACCAGAAATGCAGCAGCAAGAGGCGAAAGATGTCTCTCACCCTACCTGTTCCCTAATTATCCTTTGACAACACATCTCCTCCCTCAGCATTTATAAAAAGTGAGGATTAGAAAAATCATCTCTAAGATTCCTTTCAGCAATAAAATTTCTAAGGGAAGGTTTGGTCCCTGCAGCTTCTTTCCCCTCAGGAAGACTCAGGGGTAGGACTGGTGTCATATAAACAAACCCAGATGTATAAAGTGAAAGGTCATGGACTTTGGGATTAGAGAATCCTGGGCCTAAAGAAAGGTTCTACCATTTACTATCTCCTCCTCAAAAACAAAACAAAACAAAACAAAACAGTATATAATTATATCCACCTAAAGGTCAGGTAGGGATTAAATAAAATATTTATTAAGAGCAAAAAGAGAAATTCTTTCCATTACTATCTTTCACCCCATGTTCCTACTTAGCCCTTCACACAATTAGAAATCAAAGTGCAATAAAATGGAAACAATGCCATTCTCATCACAGCCCAGTCCATTAGAGAGGTGGGAACCTTTAGCATTTAAATAACTTCTCAGGGCCTTAGTTTTCCCATCGGTTAAAGGAGGGCATTGTACTAGATGATTTCTCAGGGCCCCTGCAATTCAGACACTGCTCTTACCCAAAAAGCATCTTTACCATGTCTCTGACTTCTGATAAGATGTCAGACTTCCTGGAGTCACACTGCCTCGTTTCAAATCCCAACTCTGGTACTTACTGGCCAGCAAGTTAATCTCCTCTCTGTTTCTTAAGCTCCTCAACAATGTAATGGAGATAACAGCAATAGTTTTTTTTGAGGATTATATAAGTTCATATATTTAAAGCACTCAGAAAAGGGTTGGCACAGAGTAAGAACTCAATAACTGTTAGTGTGTATTACTGTCTATATTTAAATTTTAATTATTGTTAATACTATTACTATAGTCTCAAAGTATCAACCATCTAACACAAAGAAGAGCAGGAATTCTAGCAGAAATGATTTGTTGCTTGCCATCATCCTCTGGATGGTATGGCACTGCTCAAAAAAATTGGACGGGAACATTCTTTTAAACAGGAGTCTATAGCCAAACCACACAGCTAAACAGGGCCAGAATAGCTGCTATAACAAAGACCAGTGTTCTTTGTAAATACAACTCTAAGCTAAATATTACTGAGCAACAGGTTTGTACAGAGTGGCATTGCTTTAAATAGATATATCTGCTTTTGTGAAGCACTGTTCTAAAACAATAAACAAAAATATGGATACTATACATAATGATGCTCCTTTAAAACAGAAAAGACTTGGTGCAGTGGCTCATTCCTGTAATTGCAGCACTTTGGGAGGCCCAAGTGGGCAGACCACCTGAAGTCAGGGGTTTGAGACCAGCCTGGCCAACATGGTGAAATCCCATCTACCAAAAATACAAAACTTAGCCAAGCATGGTAGCATGTGCCTGTAGTCCCAGACTCTGGGAATGCTGAGGCACAAAAATCACTTGAACCCAGGAGGGGAGGTTGCTGTGAGCAGAGATTACACCACTGCACTCCAGCTTGGGCAACAGAGCAAGACTCCATCTAACAAAATAAAAATAAAATAAAATGAAAAGAAAGAAATCAAAATATAGTCTCTTTATTCTTACCTTGAATTCCTTAATTCCAGTAAAAATATTGATAGATGAAACGTCAGTCTCTCCATTTGATTTACAGTCAGTCACAATTTCAATGACCTTATCCAGTGCCACTTTCATGCGGACAAATACTCCTTCTTTGTTTTTATGGGCTGATTCGCAGTTGGGATGCCTCAGACATGTCTTCAAAACAATTGAAAATTTTTATTTTAATATTTGATTTATGTCATAACACATAAAAATCTTACAGAGAACATGTCATGCTAAGAAAAATGGTTCTTTACCAAAATCTCCTGGGTCCCTGGCTCACTCAGCTGCTTCTCCTCACTAAAGTGGAAGCAGGATGAGTAAAAAGCGATAGCAAGGTTAAATAAAAAATTCAGAGTGCAAAACTATACCGTTATACTTCAAGAATAAGTTTACTTAAAAATTTATTTGGGAAAAATTCTCTCTCTTCATCATGATTAAAACTATTTTAAAATTTTGTCTTACACATGCAAAAAATAAAAAAGAATGAAAAAAATGAACAGAGATAAAATATGATCATGGATGCATCTTGACTTTTAAAATATGATGTAAATGAAAAACTCAAGGGCCTAGAAAAAATAGAGCCTTCTGAGTGGGTTCCACAAAGACTCTGTTTTTTGTGGCTTCCCTGATTCTAGCACAGAGTAAATACTCTCAGAAGAAAAGGTTATTCTAAACAAACTGCTAAAGAGACATTTTACTCATTCATTCTAGAATTGCACCAATTTGCTGGCCAATTGCTGTTTGGAAATACAAGCTCTTGATTGACAATTTTGTTAAAAGTGAAAAAAGGAACTAAAGGAGTAATTTACAGAAAAAACTAAGGGCTGACTTCTTACCCCACTATACTTAACAGATCTTAACTTGTCTAGCTTTTTCTATAGCACGTGTGCTAGCTCCTCAATAAGAGTGGCAAAACCCTGCAAGCAGTGACCATGTGTGACAGGCCTTAATTCATAGCACCTAATACACCATGTTCTGCTGAGCTGTTCAATCAAAGCTGACTCATAAATTAATTATTATTTGGAGGTGGGGAAGAAAGTTAGCATTCTTATAAATAATAACTGAGATTTAACTATTCAAGCCTATGTTCTAAGTTATCACTTTGATCTTTTTTAAAATGTAAATCATGTAAGTTAAATGCATTGTCATGTTTTCTAATTATTAATTTATTACACAGTAAAACAAAAATTGTCTTACCTTTGAAGCTGTGAGAAGCATCATCGTACACTTTTCAAGAACTGCTCTAGCTGCTGCCATTTTTGCCTTTTTCTTTTCATCTTTCAAATCCTAAATATGAAATAAAATCACAGAAGAATCTAAGATCATGTAAACAACCCAATTTCTTAAAAAAAGTATTTATTCAACAATAATACTCAACAATTCAATAATGATAAGTGGAAAAAAAAACAGGATAAAGTTTTATAAACTGTCACTGCTTCAATATAAACACATCAACACAATATGAGTAGAAAGAAAAGGCTACTCTTGGTTAAGGACTGTAGAGCCAGAAACTGAGATGCAAGTAGAGGCTGCACATGGTTGACATTCTGGTGCTCTGTCATACCTAACATTCTCATGCCAAGTGCATATACGGCACTCCTTAGCAGAAACACCCAGCCTATGTCCTACTTAATTAAAAGTAATTGTTTACTGAGCATCTACTATTATTTCCTTCAAAACAGACACTTAAAAGTCAATTCTTTAAGAAGCCTGGTCTAATTAATCCCATCTAACTGCTTACCCATCTCAAATTGGAGTTTGTCTGTCTTAATCTTAACCCATATGTTGCTGTAATAGATTCTTAAGACGTTTCTTGGGTAGATAATTTTCCCCAACAAGATTGATTAGGAACACTTAAGAAAGTACTGTATACTGAATTTTTTTTGTCAGGGGTAGCTTCTCCTTACAGAGCCCTCAATAGAATGTGTGCTGTTATATAAGGTATCCAAACTTTGCAGATCAAATCTATAACAAAATACTCTATTAATAATTTGGTTATTACATCTAAATCAGTAGTGGGCAACACTTGGAATTAAAGCCCAGATAAACATTTTAGGCCTTTGAGCTATATGGTCTCTATCACAGCTACTCAATTCTGCCATTGTAGTGTGAAAGCAAACACAGACAATACACAAATAAATAAGAACTGCTGTGTTCCAATAAAACTTTACTTACAGACATTGAAATTTGAATTACATAAAATTTTTCCCTGTCATATCAGTCTTTTTAATTTATAAGTTAGGTTAAAAGCCCTTTCTTACAAATAAGAAAAACCTAAAGCTTGAGAAGGATTTGCCTTTGAAAGTAAATTTTGCTTGAATAAATTAGGATGGATTCAGAAGTTAGTCCTAGAATAATATCACTCTCACTCACTTGCATCCCAATATAAATTTAATAACAGATAGAGATGGAATTACAAATAGTATATGACAAAGTGCATATAATCCCAAAGCTAATGCAGATCACATCCCAAAGAACTATATCCTATATGTGAGTATCATCCATCACAGGTACCTATCAAATAAAGGTTGAGGCTGCTTCTACATTTTCCACACATTCCTCTTGTCTTTAACATTTTGGACAGGACTCCTTTCAAAACCACCTGTGGGTCTAGCTGACAATGTGTCAAGTGTATATGCCATACTTAACACTTATAAGCCACATATGACATCAAATGCTATATGGTGAGTGATAATAAGCGACAGAAAAAGATGGCATCTCAACCTGGAAAGGGCTGGTCCACAGGACAAAACAGAGGTGTCCATAAAAACCAGATGGTCTATGAAGCAGTAAGCAAAGCATCCCAACACCTCCAAAAGTTTTTCCTAGGCTTGGGTAAGGCTCTCACCACTGTTACTTTTTTTTTCTTTTTGAGACAGAGTCTGTCTCCCTTCCTTGCCCAGGCTCGAGTGCAGTGGTGTGATCTCGGCTCACTGCAGCCTCTGCTTCCTGGGCTCAAGCAATTCTCATGCCTCAGCCTCCTGAGTAGGTGGAATTACAGGCGTGCACCACCACACCCAGCTAATTTCCATATTTTTAGAAGAGACGGGGTTTCGCCATGATGGCCGGGCTGGTCTCAATCTCCTGACCTCAGATGATCTGCACACCTTAGCCTCCCAAAGTGCTGGGATTACAGGCATAAGCCAGAATGCCTGGCCTTACCACTGCCACTTTCTACACCTTGTCCCAGGTCACGATCATCTCTCAAGAGATTACTGTAATCTCTTGAGTGGTCTCCCTGCCTCTGCCCTTGTCTCCATGCAAACTATTCTCAACATGACAGTTAGAGTGATACTGTTAACATGTAAGTCAGAAAATGCCATTCTCCTACTCAAAACCTCCAATGGCTCTCCATGTTACTTAAAGCCAAAGTCCTTACACAGTTTGGCCCGCCTACTATCTCTCTGATTCCATCTTCTTACCCTTCCCTTTTGCTCACTTTGATCTATCCATTGGTCTTTGTGTTCTTTGAACACACCATGCATGTTTCTGTTTTATTGTCTATCTCCTCCCACCCCTCCTATAACATAAGCTCCATGAGTGCAGAGGTTTTTGTTTCTTGTATTTACTGTTGAATCCCCAACACCTAGTGTAGTATTTGGTTAACAGTAAGCAGCTGATGAATATTTGCTGAGAAAACTGAGAATGCCCCTGACCTATAGCTATTTGCAGGATATCTGGACTATTCTAAGGGAGAACGCATTTGAACCATGGATGCATATCCCATAAAAATGACCCGGGAGTAGCACTTATCAAACACAAAGATGATAAAAAGGATGCCAGTAAGTTTCTGGGGTCCCACGTCTAATGAGCTAAATTTTTAAAAATAGACACCTCTTCCACCAAAAGTTTTTAAATGTTTGGATCACAATATTACAAGAATTGAGAAAAACAAAATGTTCTCCATGCCAAATTTCTAACTACAAATCCAAATGGTGGTGAAAGTTTTTTAGTTACGTACGGAGGCTGAAGAGGACCCTGCAGGAAGCATAACTGAAGGACGGTGGCTTTAGAACCTATGACTCATGCCACGCTTGCTCAAGTGGTCAAGACAATGCCAGATGATAAGCTATATTATTATAAAAATACTCGGCCGGGCGCGGTGGCTCACGCCTGTAATCCCAGCACTTTGGGAGGCCGAGGCGGGTGAATCACAAGGTCAAGAGATCAAGACCATCCTGGTCAACATGGTGAAACCCCATCTCTACTAAAAATACAAAAAATTAGCTGGGCATGGTGGCGCATGCCTGTAATCCCAGCTACTCAGGAGGCTGAGGCAGGAGAATTGCCTGAACCCAGGAGGCGGAGGTTGCGGTGAGCCGAGATCGCGCCATTGCACTCCAGCCTGGGTAACATGAGTGAAACTCTGTCTCAAAAAAAAAAAAAATACTCAAGCTAATAATTTTCATTGGGGAGAATGAAGAGAAGAATGAAGACTAAGAGAAAGAAAAACAGAAGGAAAAGAAAGAAAATTTGTTTTATAAAGAAAAATACTGGCACACAGAAAATGAAACAATAAGGTATCTACCTATAGAAACATCATTAGTATTAGAAACCAGTGCCATTATTTAGCCTGCCACTTTCCAGACCAATATCCATCTTTCAACTCCAGCTGCAATCGGGAAAGTTCACTGAGAGAATAGCCTATGGGACTATACCCAGAAGCATCTCAAGAAATGGTCAATTATTATATATATTTAACCTGCTGACAAGACAGACTCCTACACAAATACCCCAACAAGGCAAAGTCGATCCTGGATATAATATGATCTTCTGTCTCCCAAAACTGAGGAACTAATTGCCTGAATTGGGGAACAGACCCATAAAGAACTAATATTGGCTGGGCGCGGTGGCTCATGCCTGTAACCCCAGCTCTTTGGGAGGCTGAGGCAGGCAGATCACCTGAGATTAGGAGTTTGAGACCACCCTGGACAACATGGTGAAACCCCATCTCTACTAAAAACACAAAAAGTTAGCCAGGTGTGGTGGCACATGCCTGTGGTCCCAGCTACTTGGAAGGCTGAGGAAGGAGAATCACTTGAACCCAGGAGGTATAGGTTGCAGTCAGCCAAGATCGGGACACTACACTCCAGTCCAGGTGACAGAGCGAGACCCCACATCAAAAACAAAACAAAACAACCCTAATATCATGTTGTAGTTTGAGAACTACAGGCTTTAGAATCAGAAATAACTGAGTTCAATCTGCCAATATAGTGACCTTGGGAAAGTTTATCTTTGTCTCAGATTTAGTTTCTTTATACATAAAACAGTAGTAATAATACCTATCTCATAGGTATGTTTCGAGAATTAAATGAGATCATGTATATTAAGTACCTAACACACAGGCAGTGCTAATAAATAATGGCTTGGCTTATTACTGTTAATCTAATATGGTAAGAATAACAGATATCTAACAAGATTCTATAAGAATACATATGATGGCTCCGTTTAATGTGTCTGAGCCCTGGTAGGGGAATCAAATGGAAAGCTTCATAAAAGAGGAAGTAACCAAATAAAAAGAAATAAAAAGAGGAAGTACTTGAGTTGATCCCTGAAGGCAAGTATGACCTTTCCCAGTACGTGAGGTGGGAACAAAATTTACTGTTATACATGTACAAAAAAAGACATACAGATCTACTTATTTTATCCTAGCTTATTTATGAAAGGCTTTCAAGACCAAGGCTATAGATATAATAAGCAAAGAAACCAATCCAAATGATCCTAAAGATCAAACCTCCATCTAAACTAAAAAGCATGTATTTATCTGAAAACTGTAAAATGTGGTAAATACTTACATTTTGTCTATCTCCACTCAGATGTGCAAACTCCACCATTTCATTTCCAAATTGACTGAATATTTGGACAAACTCTTGAAAGCTAGTCACTTTCTCCAGTCTTTCCATAGTTGCAAGAACCTGCAAAGCAGAGAATATCTCATTATTGGGTGATAGTTATGAAACAGACTGAGATTGTCAAGGCTGAGCAGAAAAAAAAATGAAAATTCTGAATTCTAGGGGAAAACTGAGAAGGAGGAGCCAGATTGAAGATAGAGAAGGAGATGCTCAGAAAAGTAGTAGATTCAAGGCACAGAATTATTAGGGGAATGATTAGTTTATAGGATGAGATTTGGAGTTACTTGAAAAGGAAAAGGGAAAAGAATAAAAGAAATGACTAAATATACAAAGGAAGGTATCATTTCTGTAGCCAAGTCTAGACGGTGGGAATGGGCAGGACTATAGTAATCAAATATTCAGAGAACTAGGAAGGGGTGAAGATGAAAGACAGCAAGCTTTAAGGCTCAGTGAACCAGGATGACAGGAACCCTACCATTCTCAGGAAAGCAGCAGGAACCTCATCATCTGCAGAGTAAGGAGTTGAAAGGGAGGTATGGGGTTTTAAGAGGAGGAAAATAGTCTGGCTCAGTCAGGAATGGGCCATCAGGGGTTAATAAAGAGTGTGAATCTGTGGTAGAGCCAATAACTAAAATGTTATGTGTTTTCTTGATGTAAGAAATAAGGTAAATAGATGAAACATATTTTCAAATACTTTTCTTTAAAATAACAATACCAGGTTGTTTTGGTAGAACAAGACAGGTTAAAAAAACACAGATATCCTGTGTTGACTTATTTTTAATGAGAGTATGATAAATATTTGGCATGTTAATCTGCCCTGGCAGTTCAGGAAGTTCAGGCGACTAACACAGAGAAGGCACATTGCCACCACTGTGAAGAACCTCCATCTTTCAAAGAGAGGAAGGTTGTTTCTATTTCTCTAGTGCTGCCAGATCCACCTCTCCAATTCCGATTCATTCAACATCATCAGGTGGTTTTATCCTCAAATCCTATTAGGATAGCCCCTTCCCTGGCCAACTGTCATCCTGTTTGCGTAGGGAATTATCCAGAGAATGAAGTGATAGTACCTACCCTAGATTCCCAGATGATCAAGAAACATGACCATCACCTGAGAGATTAACTTCTGGACTGGAAGAGTTTAAATCCATTCTGTAAGTTTTGAGATTATTCAGTAACATTTAGGGACTTTGCATACAGAAATTTTGTAGCTGTGGATAATTATTATTTCCACTGAGTTAACTGTGTCTTAAGTTATATATTGTTAGTCTCTGATTTGGGAGGGAATAAAAAGTACTGAAGAATTCAGCCTTTTTATCATGATAATATATGTATTATCGTGATAAACCTAAAGGTTTCTGCTACATATATCATCATGGTGCTCACCATTTCTTTCCAACTGTTGTACACATTTAAAGCTTTTAGCAATAAGCCTCAACAAGTGGAAAATGATTTTCTAAGAAGAGACATTACTTGCATTCAAAAGTTTAGGCACAGTATACCCATTATTTAAGAATTACACATACAGAAGAAACACTATTATAAACAATTATAAAAGATAAGCATTGCCAAATTACTTACAATTAACCTAAAAAGAACTTCTTTTTTCTGTTTTTAATGTGATAACTCAGACAGGCATAGCCCCAGGAGGAACCTAGGGCCACAACTGCATTCAACGAGTAGATGATCAATGTGTCCTCCAATTCACATTAATCCTCACAGCTAGTTGCATTCTTCATCATTGCATGAGCCAAGTGATCTACTGTTAAGAATCATAAAACGCACTTTGAACAACACAGAAAGACAAAAATATAGCAACACCAGAAAGGTAAGTACCTTATTTCTTGATGTTATTATCTGTTTAATGACAACTCGGTCTGCCAGCAACAACACCTTTGTCACTGAAGAAAGAAGTAATCTTGCAGCCTTTATAACTCCTGTTTTGTCTGTAAAAATCGTGATCTGGCCATCAGATTCCGCATGGTTCAAGTTGGTTATGTCTGTAAGTGCTGCAATTGTTTCTCCTAACAAGAAAGGCAAGGTGGTAAAGTTAAACTGGCAGTAAGACACACAAATTCAAATCTAGACTTTTCTCTAACCTTGAAGGTAAGGCACAATGAGGAGAAACTCAGCTTTGGAGTCCTACTTCAGGAACAAGAAATGGTTTCATCTTGACGATTGTAGGGGTTATCATACAAAGCTTTCTAACCAAAAAATAATATCACATTCTTAAGAACTGTGACAAATTTTGCCCTCGCTCAGTTTGAAAAACATCATAATTTTTGTTTCCAGTGGTAATGCAAACTATACAATCTAAAAGCCTCCTGCCCTACAAGACTGTAAGAAAAGTCCCAGGAGTCAAAAACCAAATACCTAAAACCAGAGCAGTAAGCAGGTGCCAAGGTTTAGGCTGGGGCCAGGCCGGGGAGAACTCAGGGGTCACTGCTGATCTCCACAAGCTGAAGGGGATTGGGTTTTCAGGGATCCTCAGGGAGAGAAGAAAGATAGGGCTTTGGGCCCCAAGGGATGACATCTTCAATACAAAGGGGGCCTGGAAAGAACTGCCAACAGGCAAAAAGAAACAGTAAGGAAGTTCATCTATCTGTCATCCTGGACTCTGGGTGGGGAAAGCAAACAAAACAAAAGCCCCCGCTCCTGAGAATTCAAACCACAGGCTGGCCCTCATTCAGGCTGCAGTTTGAATTTACATAAACTTCTTATGAAGCCCGGCACAAACCATTCTATTAATTGAACTCCCAACCCTCTAGAAAAATTATCTTCTTCACTGATGCTATCAAAACTTTTGATTTCTGTAATGGTAATTATCTACAACAATACAAGTGTTTGCTTCCTCAAAGAAGAACCAGGCTACAATATTCTTTAAACCTCCATACTTGTTAAAGTTAAACAGAGTTTTAAAATAAACCTTTAACCAACTTACAGTGTTCAAGATCATTTTTTAAAGTCCTAAATATACCTGTGTGCATAACGTAATGATTTTCTTACAAAAGCCCTCCTGCCAATTCTGTTACATACACACAATAATGTGTCAGCTCACAGGCTTAAGGATCTTGAGTAAAAAGTATAGGAATCTTAATGGAGAGGACACAGGGTGAAACATGATAGAAGTCAAGGTTTAGAAAGATCAGTCTGGCAGGCACAGTGCCTCAATGCCTGTAATACTAGCACTTTGGGAGGCCAAGTTGGGGGGATCACGTGAGGTCAGGAGTTCAAGACCATCCTAGTCAACATGGTGAAACCCCGTTTCTACTAAAAAAATACAAAAATTAGCCAGGCATGGTGGCGGGGGTCTGAAATCCCAGCTACTCAGAAGCCTGAGGCAGAGAATCACTTGGACCTGGGAAGCGGAGGTTGCAGTGAGCCAAGATTGCACCACTGCATTCCAGCCTGCGTAACAGAGTGAGACTTGGTCTCAAAGAAAAAAAAAAAAAAGAAAGAAAGAAAAATCAGTCTAGTAGGAGTAGTAGGAGTACATAAAATGGAATGGAAAGGAAAGACTTAAAGCCAGGCAATCATATCGGTTGTGGGTATGAAATAGTAGGGACTTTACTAGCATAGTAGCCATAGGAACATTAAGAAGATGATTTGGGAGACACTTAGAAAACATAAAATTAGTACCTGATCAGTGATAAGAAGGAAAGAAAGAGTGAAAAAATGGCTTCAAAGTTTTAAATCTAAGTTGCTTAAAGAAAATCAGAAGGGCATTGGAAGGGAAATGGTAATTTTACTTTCAGACAACAGGATTTTGAAATAACACAGGAATATACAAAAGATAAGCCACAAGATATGGACTGCTAATGCAGACTTGGATGTCTTATGTATAATGACAATAGCTGAAGCTCTACCGATAGAGGAAGTCTATGGTAGCCAGCCTTCACGATAGCTCCCCATGATCCCCACCTACTGGTATGCACAATCTTGTGCTGTCCCCTCCCACATCACCTCAGGGTTGGTATGGTGGAAGTGATTGTATGTCATTTCCAAGGTCAGGTTCTAAAATGACTGAGGCAGCTTTCCGGGTTGCTCTCTCTCTATGAGAGAAGCCACCTGCCATGTCATAAGCAGCCCTTACTACAAAGAGGCCTATGCAGAGAGGAAGTTAGGCCTCTGGCCAACAGCCAGCAAGGAAGAGAAGCCTGCCAACAACCATGAGAGAGAGCCTGGAAGCAGACCTGTAGTCCAGTCAAGCTTTCAGGTAACAGAGGCCTGGTCAACACACTAACCACCATCTCATGAGACACACTGACTCAGAGCCACCCAGTTAAGCCGCCTGACTGGTACCCCTCAAAAACTGTGTGAGATAGTAAATGTCTGTGTTTTTAAGTTGCTAAGTTTGGGTTAATTTGTTACACAGCAATAGGTAACTAATACAAAGTTTTGATAGCAAAATATACAGAGAACAAAAGTGCTTAGAATTAACCTTAAGGTATACAGAAGGGGCAGGAGGAAAACTATCAGTTTGCAGGCTATCATTAACAGCTAGAAGGAGAAAAATGTTTCCTCTGATTCTCTGGAAAATGTTAATTTTTTTCTACACCTCTCAACCACAAAAGATACCACATATAAGCCAGAACATATGGCATTATTCAACCTTTCCTTTTTCTGACTAAACCCCAGGCATTTAACTCATAAGTATGTGGGATAGTAACATTTGGTCAGCTCCACCAACATGGTCAAATGCTTCCTTAACATTATAAAGTTGTTCAAAGTGTAAACGGTTCAGAAATCAGTTCCCTGAAAAAGTCACAAAGCTGTCTTACAGCTTCATGGTTATCATTTTTAATTTATTATATGTAATTACTAGTGTTATGTCTTAACAGGAAAACCCAAGCTCAATCAAACACAAATACTTATTGAGCTTCTATATGAAACATAAATATAAACCTTGCCTGGTAGCCAAGTAAAAAGTAACAATATAATGTAAGAGTTCAACACAGGGAAGTAAGAGTAAAAATTAATTATTATACTGACAGTTAATATTTATTACACACTTACTATGTGTGAAATGATATATGCATTATATCAAAACACCTCTATAAACCCTAACAGTCCCATTTTATTTATTTATTTTTTTTTATTTTTTTTACTTTTTTTAGACAGCATCTCACTCTGTTACCTGGGCTGGAGTGCAGTGGCGCAATCTCAGCTCATTGCAACCTCCACCTCCTGGGTTCAAGCAATTCTCCTGCCTCAGCCTCCCAAGTAGCTGGGATTACAGGTGCCTGACACCATGCCCAGTTAATTTTTTGTATTTTTAGTAGAGGCAGGGTTTCACCATGTTGGCCAGGCTGGTCTCTAACTCCTGATCTTATGATTTACCCGCCTCGGCCTCCCAAAGTGCTGGGATTACAGACATGAGCCACCGTGTCCTGCCTTATTTTTTTGTCTTTTTGAGATGGAGTCGCACTCTGTCGCCCAGTCTGGAGTGCAGTGGCGTGATCTCGGCTCACTGCAATCTCTGCCTCCTGGGTTCAGGAGAGTCTCCTGCCTCAGTCTCCCAAGTAGCTAGAACTACAGGCATGTGCTACCACGCCCGGCTATTTTATTGTATTTTTAGTAGAGATGGGTTTCACTGTGTTAGCCAGGATGGTCTCCTGACCTCATGATCTGCTCACCTCAACCTCCCAAAGTGCTGGGATTATAAGTATAGCCACTGTGCCTGGCCACAGTCCCATTTTACAGATGAGAACACTGAGGCTTAGAAATGTTTAATAGATTGCTCAATATCTCCTGCTAGCAAGTAGAACCACTGGGATTAAAATCCAGGGAGTCTGACTCTAAAACTCTAGTTGCTTTTTTTTGAGACATGGTCTCACTCTGTCATCTCCCAGGCTGGAGTGCAGTGGCACCATTACCACTCACTGCAAATTCAACCTCCCTGGGCTCAAACAATCCTCCCAGCTTAGCCTCCTGAGTAGCTGGGACTGCAGGCATAGACCCCCACACCTGGCTAATTTTTTTTTCTTATGTTTTTTAGAGACAGGGTCTCACTATGTTGCCCAGGTTGGTCTTAAACACAGTTCAAGCGATCCACCCACCTTGGCCTCCCAAAGTGCTGGGATTACAGGTGTGAGCTACCACAACCAGCCAGCTCCAGTTCTTTATCTACTATTTTATATTAGCTCCCTCAAATGAACGCTGTTGTCAAAAGAAGAAAATGATTCGTAGGGGTTGAGTGGGCTAGAAACATTTCAGGAGTGATTTAATGAAGTCTTAAGTTTGTATGTGTTAGAGAAAAAAAGGCTTCTGTATTTTACAACTCCAGAAGGCATCATTCTCATCCTCTTACCTGAGTGACACTAGGAGGAAGATGACATGTGGAGCTCATGACACCTAATGGCTTCCAAAATACTCTGTTTATGGAGCTGCCTGGGCGTATGGTACTCATGTCAGTATACCACATCCTTCTCTTTCACCTTACACTGAGCACAAATGACATGCTACAAGGCCAGCAAGGAGCACAGGACTCAGGTTATCCTTTCATCTAAAAATACCGTACTCCTGCTTTAATCAATGGTTGTTAGGAGAAACAGTAATTTCTTTTATTTCTTTTTTTTCTAACCACAAAGCTTTCTTGCAAAAAGAAACAGTAATGTGAAGAACATATCTACATTTTCTGTTGAATTGTCCATTATGTAATGTCTGTTTCATAAGCACCCACACATAATTTAGTGTCAGGAAAAAAAGTCTCTCTCTCCTCTTACAAGCTGGTTTGTTTCCTTTCAACAAACAATGAGATTATATAACCCTTGGTTTCCCACATTTCTGTCTTGCCTTCCAGGAAGTACAAAGATAAATTTCATGCTTAATTAAAATAGTAATGTTTGCCAAAGTTTCTGGTTTATTTCTTTTTACATCTTATTTTAATAAGTTTATTGATCATGTCTTTTATTGTAAGCACTATCGAATCCTTTTTTAAAGTAGGAGAAATGTAAATTATGAATAGAATAAGGATATCCCCCCCTGCTTTCCACATAAAACCTATTCTCTATCCCAGTAAATGGCTAGAAATCCAAGAGTCAACCCAGGGTCTTCCCTTTCCTTCAGTCAACAAGCTCCTTTTACCTATTCGACCACGTTAAGGAGTTCTCCGTGTACTCTTCCGACTCTTTAAAGAGCTATTACAGTGACTTGGCATAGCTGGTTTTACCGTCAAAGCTTCTCTATTAATCTCCCTGCCTTCAGTCTCAACATTCTCTCAGGCTTTCCTCATCTGTTCACTTCCTCCATACTTTCAGAAAGAATTCTATCTAACACAAAACATCTGTAAAATTTTGTCTTGAAAAATCTAAACAAAAAAAAATAACACAAAACATTATGTCTTTCATCTGGCTCAGAATTTCTCAATGACTCCTAGTATAGAATAGTTGAAATAATCTGTATAACACACAGGATCATATATGGACCTGTCTGCCCCTCCACATTTACTTGGTTTTATCCCAATCGCTCTCTTCCCGCTGATGACCTGCTCCTCCCTCAGAGTTGCCCATCTCAGTAGCTGGCACCACCATTTGCCCAGCTGTTCATATCCCAAATCTTGGGAGTTATCCTGACTCTTCTATCACATCCCACATCCAAACCATCGGCCAATTCTATCAGCTCCACCTTGGCAATATATGGAAACACAGCCACCTTTCACTACCTCAAATGCTATCACCTAGTCTAAGTCACCATCATCTATCACCTGATCACTGTGACAGCCTCCTAACTGGTTTCTCTGAATCCATCTTCACACCCCCTAAAATGTATTTTCTATAAAGGAGCCACCAGTTACCTTTTTAAAATACAAATGAGATCATGTCATTGCCAGCACGAAATCTCCCAGTAACCCCTCATTACACTTAGAACATAGTCCAAAATTCCTGTCCTTGCCTATTCTCACTTTCTCCTTGTCAGGAATGCCCTTCCTCCAAGTATCCACATAGCTCAGGCCTTCACTTCATTGTAGTCTCTGCTCTAATGTTCCTTCCTTAGAGGGTCTTCCTAATCTTCTATCCCAGGAGTTCTCAACTGGGGCCATTTTTACCCCTCAAGGGACATTTCGCAATGTCTAGAGCTATTTCTGGTTGTCACATGGTAGGAGAGGGGACATTCTGGCATCTAGCAGGTAGAAGCCAGTGATCTGATAAACATCCTATAATGCACAAGTCAACCCCCACAACACAGAAGTATCCAGCCCAAGATGTCAGTAGCACCAAAGTTAAAAAACCCTGCCTTGGAGGTTGTGGTGAGCCGAGATCGCGCCATTGCACTCCAGCCTGGGTAACAAGAGCGAAACTCCGTCTCCAAAAAAAAAAAAAAAACCCTGCCTTCTCTAAAACAGCGCCTTCATGGGTCCTCTAACACTTACCTTGCTTTATTTTTTTTCATGGTAACTATCACCACCTGACATTACATATTTATTCACTTATGATCTGTCTCCCTCAGTAGAATGCAAGGCCCATCATGGCAGATTTTGAACTGATTTATCCATGTCTATCTCCCTATGATCTAAAAGAATGTCTGGTATATCACCAACATTCAGTAAACATTTATTGAAATAATTAATGGATAAATGAAACTTCAACAAAGCTGCAGTCCTCAAAACACCCTAGGTTCTCAAAGGCTTCTGTGCTACCATCTACAAAGAATTGTGAACCATCATGAAGTTTGATGTCACTATGATTTTTTTGCTATAGAATACTAACACATACTCATGCTTATGTCACTTCCTATGTCATAGAAAGTAGACTAATATGTTCCTAGAGAATAGAGGGCCACAGCTCCCACTTCTCTATCTCTCTCACATCTCAATGGCTGATGGTGAGGAGGGCAGACCACTAACTCTGACCTATGAAGGAGTCCTATGTTTCAGATTTAGGACTTGATCCAAGTGAAGTGCAATATTCGTGGAAGCTAATCCAGGCCTTTCATGTTTGAGGCAGCTATAACCAGAGAGCTATGTATCTTTATTCAAAATAAAACAATATTTTTTTATCATAACCAAAGCAATAACAGTGGTATGAATACTCTTCAAAATCAATATCCACCTACCTGCTTGTTTAGCTTCAATACAGGCAATATTTATTTCTTCTTTCAAATCCCAGTTTTCATTGGCTATAGCTTCTCCCACTTTAACAAATCTTCCAACTGCCAAGTTGACAGCCTGTCCTACACGCTGAATTGCTTGCAGAGTTTTATCAGACTTTTTGGTTTTATCTTTATGATTAATAAGTGTGGTGATCTAAAAGTGAAAGAAAAGCAACTTTTAGCTCAATACCGTTTTTAAAAAAAGCTGTATCACAAAGTGAAAGAAAATTAAGCCTGGCATACTGGATAGCTCAGTAAACTAAATCAACAGGGATGTTTCAACAGAGACAAGCAGCAAAGTATCCTACATCATTCCTCAGGACAATGTTTCTATTAATTACAACTCCAAGTTTACCTGAGGGCAGTTATTTGGGTCATGCAGTTATCTGGAACATACAGTTTCAGAGCCCTCCAGATCTTTCAACAAATCTTAAAGGCAGGAGAAAAGCAGGAGAGGATAGTTAGTTATATTCACAAAACCAAAGTGCTTCAGGTCTAGTTTCCTCTACTATGGCTTGAGATGCTATGAGAATAGAGACAGCTCTTCTTCCTCTCCACTCCACTCCATTGCCTACCATGATGCACAGCTTGTACAAAACATATATTCCCAACTACTGCTCAATGTACATGTACTAGTATTAAAAGAAGAAGAACAGAATTAAAAGAAGAGGAAGAGAATCACTTTTACTCTCTGCACAACTGCTACGTGCCAAGCAAAATGTATGTTTAGGTATTAATAATTTAGAATTAATAGAAAGACCTAGATTTGAGTCTTGGCTCAGCCATTACTTGCTAAGTGGTCTAGGGAAATATAATCTCTAAATTTCCTCAACTATAATATTGCTTTTCATCAAATTTTGAAAATTTGCCAGTTCCTAAGGATGTATCAGTAACAAGACTAAGACAAGCCCGCCCCCATTAGGTTTACAGTATGGTAGAATACCAATAATTCAGTTACACAAAATATATTTGTTGCACACTATCATATGCCATATAAAATTCTAGGTAGAGATGAAGTAACAACCGACAAGAAAGAAAAAGTCCATGTTCCCATGAGCTTACATTCTAGTGAAGGAGTGGGGGAGACCTAATGATCGCATAAATAGGCAAACAAAAAATAAACTTTAACATAACTGTTACGTGCAAAATGTTAGGATAGTGTAATATAAAGTATCTGTGTAGCTGCCTGAAATTGATTGGTCTTCCTTCTATGAGAAAGTGATATTTAAGCTGAGATCTAAATGATTGCGAAGTAGTTAGACCGGCAAACATCAAAGAATAAAGAGCATTCTAAGGAGAAGAAACAGTTGGAGGGAAGAAAAAAAAAAGCCCTTAGGAATGAGCCTATCCTGTTCAAGGAATGAGGTAAAGCTGGAAGTGGCTAAAGCATAGTGGGCCAGGGGCAAGTTAAAACCAATATCCAAGAGATGGGATGGGCAGGGACCAGCCAAGACTGTGAACTAAAATGAAGAATTTATATTTTATTCTATGATTACAGAAAGATACTTAAAGGTCTTTAAACTAGAAAATAATATAATCTTTATATTAACTGGATGCCACTGAAGGGTTTTTTAAACAGGAAAGTGGTATAATCTCTGCAGTGATTTGAAGCCACTGAAGGTTTTTTAAGCAGGAAAGTGGTATAATCTCTGTCGTGGTTTTAAAACACGTCCACAAATTCTCCCCTCAAGAGGTAGGGCCTCATTTCTCGCCACATGAGTGTGGACTGGACTTGGTGACTCACTTCTAATAAATGGAATAAAGTGAAAATAATGGAGTGCTTCTAAGACTAGGTCACAGAACACACAGTGACTTTTATCTTATTCACTCACTCACTCTCTGTGGGATCAATCACAGTGGAAACAGGCCAACTGCCACATAATGGAAGGAACTCAAGCAACCCTATGGAGAGCCCCACAAGGTAACTGAAGGCTCTGGCCAAAAGACAGTGAAGAACTGAGGCCTCATGCCAGCAGCTGGATGAGTGAACTTGACAGCAGATTCTCCAGCCCCAGTCAAGCCTTTGGATTACTGCAGGCTTGGTCAATCATATTTATTTTGATTTTATGAGAGACCTCACTTCAGAACCACCAGGGAAGTCACTCTAGAATTAACCCACAGAAACCATAAGATAGTGTTTGTTGTTTTAATGCACTAAATTGCGGGTAATTTCTTCTGCATCAATAGATAACTAATACCGATTTTGGTACCTGGATCTGGGGTGAGGCTATAACAAAACGTAAAATGTGGGAGTGGCTCTAAAATCAGGCAGTGAAAGTTGAATGAATTTTCAGTGAATAAAAGCTAGAAATCAAAGAAACTTTGCAGAAGCATGATGACCTTTGAGGAAGCTATCTTAGACAGTTAGGGCTGCTATAACAAAATACCTTAAACTGAGTAATTCATAAATAACAGAAATGTATTGCTTACAGTTTTGGAGGCTGGGAAGTCCAGGATCAAGGCACCAACAGATTTGGTATCTACTAAGGACCCATTCCTCACACGTGGTGCCTTCTATGTCCTCACATGGCTCCCTGAAGCCTCTTTTGTAAGAGCACTAATCCCACGCATGAAGGCTCCCTTGTGACATAATCACCTCCCAAAGGCCCCAACTCTCAATACCATCATGACGGTTAAGTTCCAACATACAAATTTTTGGAGAACGCCAACATTCAGGCCACAGCAGAAGCTATAGGTAAAAGCTTAAGGAAAAGTGAGAAAAATCTTACTGGAAACTGGAGAAAATGGATTCCTTGTTATATAGTGACAGAAAGTCACCCTCATTAACATGGAAAGGAGAAAATATACCTAATGAACTGGGAGATCTAACTAAGGAGATGTCAAGGCAGGTTCTAAAGGGGCTACCTGCTTTCTTTTTGTTGCTTACAGTAAAATGTAAGAGAAGATAGAAATTAAAGGAAACACGGATAAACAAAAATAAGTCAAAACAACAACAAAAAAACAAGCCAAAACTTGTTGGTTTCAAAAACTCCTGCTCCAGATGGCACACCATACTAAAATTAACAATGGCTTCTAGGCAAATATAAAATCCAGAGCAGTGTCAAGAAAGTACCATCTAAAAATGAAGCTAAGGGTGTGACTATAAAATCTTAGATCTCAGAAAGGTTCAAGGTGTTTTTTCAGACAACCATTCAGTTAAACAACAGATCTCCTAAGTAGCTCAAAGGTATTCTTCCTCAGCAGTCCCAGCAGAAGCCCAAGTTAAAAAAGAGCATATCTCAAAGAGACTTACGGGTATGACTTTTGTCTACTAGAGTGAATTCGATATGACTCACAGGAGGCAACAAGATTTTTAAGATAATCGTGCTGGCAGAAACACTATTGGCTTGGACTAAAAGCGAATACATCTTTTTATGAAAAGAAGTTTTCATACCAGCCCCCACTCCAAACTTCCAAAGGCAGGGAACCGGCTGAGAAATCTATGCAGCTGCAAACATGAGCTATAATTCATGAAAAAGGATGACTCAGAAGGCAGAACCAAAAGCCATGAAGAACTATTCCCAGGACTTGAGTCTTAAGGAGCTGGCAACATTTACCCAGGAGAAGTTCAGAATACCATAAACCAGTGGCTCCTATTTTTTTCCATTTTTGAACAGCAGTGTATAGCAGTTATTCTATACTTTCTATTTTCTCATTTTTTTGAACAGAAGAGTCTACAGTGGTCAACCTAAAGCTGAAAGAAGTTACACTTAAGGAACTACTACATATAAGAAATCTTTCCTGGATCATATTTACGATAGATGCCAACATCCTGGATTTCCAGCTGCTATTGTGACTTTGGGGAGGATATGGATGGGGAGAGGTTACTTGCAGGTGGGAAGAAGGGAAACAATTGGTGGGCAGAGGTTGGAGTGTAGGTAGTTCTAAAATATGTCCACAAATTATTTTGCTATTCCTCCCTTAAAAAGGTGAAGTCTCATTCCCCTCTCCTTGAGTACAGGCTGAACTTAGCTACTTATTTCTAAGTAGTTGAATATAACGGAAGTGACAGTATGCTACTTTTGAGGGCAAGTCATAAAGTCACTATGGTTTCCATCCTTCCTTCTCTCTGCTCACCCTAGGGAAAGACAATTCCCATGTCATGAAGACACTTGACTAGCCCAGTGGAAAGGCTCACATGATAAGCCTGAGGAAACTGATGCTAAAAGGTGCTTATTTAAGGTCACACAGCTAATAAGTGGTGGAGTTAGGATTCAGAGTCAGACATTTCAATTCTAGAGACCATCATGAAAAAGCATGGTCTAAACACTACCCTAAACACTACCCCATAAAGTCATACAACCTAATGAAATAGGTTAATATTAATCATCCTCATTTCCCCAAATTGGAAAATGGGGGTAATAATCATCCTCATTTTATAAATAAGGAAGTTGGATATCAAGAAGAGTGGGAGAGTTAGGACTTAAATCCAGATATTCTGACTGCAGAGCCTAGCCTTTTAGCCACTTAGCCACATTGCCTTCTCTGCCTTATAATGGTAATAAGAAGAGCTGGCTGGGTGCAGTGGCTCATGCCTATAATCCCAGCATTTTGGGAAGCCAAGGTAGGTGGATCACAAGGTCAGGAGTTCGAGACCAGCTTGACCAACATGATGAAACTGCGTCTGTACGAAAAATATAAAAATTGGCCAGGTGTAGTGGTATGCACCTATAATCCCAGCTATTCAGGAGGCTGAAACAGGTGAATTGCTTGAACCTGGAGGGCGGAGGTTGCAGTGAGCTGAGATTGTGCCATTGCACTCCAGCCTGGGTGACAGAGCGAGACTTGGTCTCAAAAAAAATAAATAAAAATAAGAAGACTTAATAAAATAATGAAAGTATTGTGTTTAACATAGTACCATAAACAGAGTTTATTGTAAGCATTCAAAGACATTGTAATTAGCTCTCTTATTTAATCCTCAGGTATTATTAAAGATTAAAAACTGAGGCTGAGTGAAATTGCATATTTGGCTCATATAACTAATAAGTTGCCTAGTGTAGAATTTGAACCTAGGTTTAAACTGACAACAAATCCCACCTAATATTCTTTCTTTTACTGCCGGTTTTAAATCTTTCCAATTTTTTTTAATTGAAATGTTACCTAAAAGCCCATTACATAATCATATGAAAAAGTCATAATTTTAACTTTGCGAATGACTGTGGGTCATGCTGCTGGGAAGCAGGGAAAAAATACAAATCCTATTGGCACCAGCTTAGTCCTTTTCCACACCTGACAGACCCTAGGGAATTGTTAATATCACATGGAAGAAAGAGAACTGACCCACCATTGACTATTCCAAGCTACCATCTTGAAAGAGACTCTGCAGTGAAAAGGAGTTTAAGTTCTTGCTGTTGATTGAATGAATGTTTGTGCCCCATTCCCCTTCCCACTCCACAAATCCTTATGTTAAAATCCTAACCTCTAGTATGATTGTATTAAGAGGTGGGGCCTTTGGGAGATGATTAGGTCATGGGGAGAAACTCTCATGAATGGGATTAATGCCTTTTAAAAGAGGCCTCAGAAAGCTCTCTCACTCATTTCCACCCTGAGAGAACAGTGAGAAGACGCTGTCCATGAACCGGAACGTGGGCCCTCACCAGATACAAATCTGCCTGCATCTTGATCCTAGACTACCAGCCTACAGAACTGTGAGGCACAAATTTCTGTTTAAGGCACCCAGTCTATTGGATTTTTTATAGCAACCTGAACAGATTAAGGTGGTTCTGTTTATTAAATATTTCATTTACATAAAGTTTTGAAATTTCAGTCACAAAGAAAAGATCCTGCAATTAGGCTAAAATATCAACTATTGTTCAGTTCCAAAAGACACATTTTGCTTTCATTAGAAGCACCCTCCCCAGTGTATAATTAGGTGTGGCTGCCTTCCTTTTACTGGAAAGCAGTCTGGGAAATGTTCAATCCAAATATAGTATGCCTTTAAAATCTTATTTAGAGGAACTAAGTCAATATGTAACATTCCTTATTTAAGGTCTACTTTTGTTCTAAAATCAGTTTCAAACATTTTAAAGGTAGGTTCCTGAGTTATGTTTATTGTTTATAAAAAGAAATGGGAACTATAGGAAAGCCTCAAGAAATAAAAATTACCCATAATCCTACTATCCTATGAGAATACATACTTAAATACACAGTTTTACAAAATTGAGATTAAACTTCAATTTCCTTATCATGTCAAAAATAAGACTAGCTAAGATTTATTAAGCACGATAGTACCAGGCACTAGCCTACGTGTTTTACATGTATCATGCTTGCTTCTCTAGCATCTAATAGTTACATACTATTACCTAATTTACAGATAAAAAAATTATTTTATTACCCTAATTTTACAGATAAAAAAATCTGAAATTTGAAGAGGTTAAGTATTTGCCCAAGGTCACAAAGCCAGGGGAGCTAACTACACTCTTAGTCACTACACTGTCTCTCTTATCTTCCAGGATTATGTTAAGGATCAAGGGAAAGACAACTAGCAAGAGTGCTTTGTAAATTACAATATGCCAAATACAATCTTAGCTATTGTTCTGCAAAAATAGGAGGCATATTGAAAGTAATAACTTGGAGTTGCCCTGATGCCAGAGTCTAGAGAATGCCTAAATGAACCAGAGAAGAGGGCAGAAAAGGCATTCCTTGGGGAAGAAAGAAGATCTGGTGTATTGAAGAACGCTGCTGTGGAACAAAAGAATAAGAACTAGGGTTTACTTGATAGCTTCTAACAAAGGGTGTCAAGAAGTGCAAAATGCCAAAGCATATCCCAGCAGTTAAGAGCACAGACATCATTCTGCCTGGGTTTGAATTCTGACTCTGCCATGTGACCATGTGGCAAGTTATCTAACCTTTCTGTGACTCTGTGTTCTCACCTGTGAAAATGGAAATAATAATTGTACCTATTGGCTGAGCACAGTGGCTCACACCTGTAATTTGAGCACTTTGGGAGGCCGAGGTGGGAGGATCACCTGAAGTCAGGAGTTCAATACCAGCCTGGCCAACATGGCAAAACCCCATCTCTACTAAAATCTACAAAAATTAGCTGTGTGTGATGGTGGGTGTCTGTAAGACCCAGTTACTCAGGAGGCTAAGGCAGGGAGAATTGCTTGAACCCAGGAGGCAGAGGTTGCAGTGAGCCAAAATCATACCACTGCACTCCAGCCTGGGCAACAGAGTGAGACTCCGTCTCAAAAAAATATAAGTAATAATAATAGCAGCTACATGGTAGAATTATAGACAAATATATATATATACGTAATAATAATAATAACAATAATTGTACCCATCGCATAAGGTTATTGTGGGGAACAAATAAATTAGTAAAGTACTTAGAATAATGTCTGGTATATAGTAAGCACTACATAATTGTTAGACATTATTATAATGGTTAGATTTCTAGAATCTCAATTTTTCCCTCATGTTTGTGATATTGTTACTTTCTAAAAAAAATTGACAGTAAACCATGGATTGAAATGGACTTTCTTAGTTTATTTACTTATTTTGTGGGGCAGCAAGAAACCAATTGAAGAAGTCTAGGAAGGAAAAATAGTTGTAGCAGCCCAGAAAAAAGGACAAAGTATAATTCCCTGGAACCTAAAGAATAATCTAAGAGCCAGTTTGGGACACAAAAGTTCATCTCTGTGCTTAACTCATCAGTTAAATATAGTTCTGAGAATTATAAGAATTTAAAAATCATCTAATCAGTTATAGAAAACAATATGGAAGTAAACACATCAGTCATGGGACTAGGCTTTCAGGAAGGTAGAAAGAGGGTACTTCCACTTACTTTACAAACTATCATTTGAATTTTGTTTTATCTTTGAAATTAAAAACATGCATATAGGTCAGGCGTGGTGACTCATGCCTGTAATCCCAGCACTTTGGGAGGCAGAGGCAGGCAGATCACCTGAGGTCAGGAGTTCAAGACCAGCCTGGCCAACATGGTGAAACCCTATCTCTACAAAAAGAAAAAAG
>NW_016107559.1:534166-574497 GCF_001604975.1 Cebus imitator | reverse complement strand
TTTCACCATGTTGACCAGGATGGTCTCGATCTCTTGACCTTGTGATCCACTCGCCTCAGCCTCCCAAAGTGCTGGGATTACAGGCGTGAGCCACCGCGCCCGGCCAACTGTAGGGGTTTTTCTAGGGAAACTGACTTAGGAGTGGAATTGCTGGACCACAGGTAATACTTACCTTCAATATAATAGATTGTACCAAATTGTTTTCAAAATGGTTTACACTGCTACTCCTACCATCTCCACATTCCTCACCAACATTTATTCTCACTGTGGATTTTTTAGCTTGTAGTTCATTGATTTCTCATGAAGTTGAGTATCTTTTCATATATCTTTTAGCTGTCTATTTCCTCTTCTGTGAGATTTTTTAAAACCAATTTTTAATAAATAATCTTTTTAATTTTTATTCATTGGAGTCTAATTTATTCTAGGTGCTACAAATCATTTGTTGATTATTTGTGTTGGAATCGTATTCTCCCATGACTTATCTTTTCATTTTGATGAAGAGAGGTTTTATTTTTATTTATTTATTTTTTTCAAGACAGGATCTCACTCTGTCACTCAACCAGGGTGAGTGCAGTGTTGTGATCACAGCTTGTGGCAGACTTAACCTCCCCAGCTCAAGCAATCTTCCCATCTCAGCCTCCTGAGTAACTGGGATCACAGGTGCACGCCATCACACCTGGCTAATTTTTTATATTTTTTGTAGAGATGGGGTTTCACCATGTTGCCCAGGCTGGTCTCAAACTCTTGGACTCAAGCTATCAGCCCACCTCAGCCTCCCAAATTGCTGGGATTACAGGCGTGAGCCACTGCGCCTGGCCTAGGTTCTTCATTTTAATAAAGTCAAATTTATCCATTTTTTCCTTAGGGTTTGTCCTTTTGGTGTACTAAGAAATCCTTTCCCAGCATAAGGTAATGAAGATATTGCCCTATTTTTTTTTCCTAAAAGTGTTGTGAGCTTTTACTCTCATACTGTCCTTAATCCATCTGAAATTGACTTTTTTACTGGTATGAGACAGAGATGTAATTTCATATATCTCTATTTAGATATCCAATTGTTCTAGCTTAATTTTTTTAAGTTCTTCCTTTTCCCACTTACCAGCAATGCCAATTCTCATTTACCGAGTTTCCATATATGTGTGGATCTATTCTAGGGTTTTCTATTCTGTTTCACAGGTCTATGTTTTTCAACCCTGTTCTTATACCCACATTGTCTTAATTACTATAGTTTTATAATGAGTCTTGAAACCTGGCAAAGCAAGTACATTCACCTCGTTTCTTTTTTGCCTAATCTTGGCCCTTTATGCTTTCATATAAACCTCAGAATTACTTTTATCAAGTGCTACTGGAAAATCTTGCTGAAATTTTCATGAAAATTGCATTAAATTGATCAATAGGGATAACTGATATGTTCATAATATTGTCAACCTAGGCTTGAACACAGTGCTTTTTTCCATTTATTTAAATCTACATTGGCTTTTGATAAAATTTTTCAATTTTCTCCATGAAGTTTGACCACTTTTTTTTTTTTTTTTTTTAAGACGGAGTTTCGCTCTTGTTACCCAGGCTGGAGTGCAATGGCGTGATCTCGGCTCACCGCAACCTCCGCCTCCCGGGTTCAAGCAATTCTCCTGCCTCAGCCTCCCGAGTAGCTGGGACTACAGGCGTGCGCCACCATGCCCAGCTTATTTTTGTATTTTTAGTAGAGACGGGGTTTCACCATGTTGACCAGGATGGTCTCGATCTCTTGACCTCATGATCCACCCGCCTCAGCCTCCCAAAGTGCTGGGATTACAAGCATGAGCCACCGCGCCAGGCCTGACCACTTTTGCTATGTATATATACAGAAAGATTTCTATCTCTATATACATATGGCAAAAGCATTATATTCTTAGGAAACTCATATTTTGCTGTTACTGTCATTATAACTGGATTTTTAAATAATTACTTTTTCTATTTGTTATTTTTTATTCTTTTTAAATTATTTTTTAAAGACAGGCTCTTTGTCAGCCAGGCTGGAGCACAGTGCCGTGATCACAGCTAACTGCAGGCCTGAGCTGCTGGGCTCAAGCCACCCTCCCATTTTTTAGCCTCCTGAATAGCTGAGATTAGAGTAGCTGGGATTATAGACACCAGCCACTGAGCCTGTGCTTTGTTTGTCATCCGTGTATCTTATACTCAGTTAACTTGCCAAACACTCCTAATTTTTATAATTTACTTGTAGACTCTTTTCAGCTTTCTACATAGGTTATTATATCACATTGAGACTTTTGGTTTTTCCTTTCCCATATTTACTCATTTTATTTCCTCTCCTTGTCTTATTACACTGGCTAGGATTTCCAGTGCAGTTGAATAGAAGCTATGATAGCAGGCATCCACTCTTGTTTCTGGCTTTAAAGGAAATGTTTATTTTAAATTTGACTGTTGCTATGATGTTAACTAAAAGTTTTCTGTAGATACTCTATCCGATTAAGGATTTTTTTTCCTAATACTAGTTCCCTAGGTGCTTCTTATCATTATTAGAAGCTGAATTTAGTTGAATGCTTTTTCTGCATCATTGCTATGAAAATGTGTCTTTTCTAATCTGTCAATGAAAAAAACTGTACACATTTTTCTAATACTGATATAATCTTGCATTCTTAGAATAAGGTCAGTAACCCAGGACTTTTCACTTGGAGAGTCAAAAGAAGCTAGATGTTACCGGAACAGAAACTATCTACTTTAAACTGTATAGTGCCAGTCCTACTTGTTTATCTCAAAACCCTGCCCCTCCATGACATCACAGCTGACTCATCCATGCCTTCTCTGAGCTTTTAGAGTATGTACTATTCATGATAGTCATTTGATGCTTTGCATGCGCTATTCTATTCATGACCTACCTACTAACTAGAATATAAGCCCCTCAAAAAACAGCAACAAATAAGCACACAATAAACCCTTGCTTAAAATGCTTAAAATATCCTTGTGGATGAGATGGGGAAACATGAGGTGGGTAATAATACAGCATTCTCAGAAAATGAGACTTTTGGACATATGAGTTTTCTAAAGAGCTGCTGTTTTAATCTCCTAACACCAAAACTTTAAAATCATTCTAAATTGTACTTCCCTGCTTTGTTAATCGAGTATTCTGGCCATGCTTAATATACTTGGTTTTAACTTTTCTTGTTAAAGACAGTCAATTATGAAGAATACCAGTTATGGAGTTGTGGTGGAGATATAGCTGTAGATACACAATGTGTGGGGTGGATGCAAAACCTCGGCTGTGACCCTGAACAAGACTTTAACAGGAAGAAAAAAAAAAAAAAAGGTGGGTGGTGGGGGGGGGGCAGGCATTCTTCCCCTTCGGCATTGGCCTCTAACTCTCAGCAGTGATTTATACTTTTCTTCCTCTGCTCTCCTACTCTTCCCTGGCTTCTTTTACCCCAGAATTACACAACGCAGAGCTGTAAGGCTGATACATTTTTAGCAGTGATACTGTGAAAAGTTGCCATTTCTCCAGATTACAACCTTCTAGCTTGTTTTTCATTGTGTTCTATCTTTTTCTCTGGACCTCATTGCTGCTTCTAATCTCTAGAGAAGATGCAGCATACGGTGTAGCAAAGAGTACCATCTGGAGCCAGGGTACCTGGATTCAAAACCCAGTTTGGCACTTACAGTTGAAAGCCCTAATGACAAGTTATTTAACCTCACTATTCCTCAGTTTCTTCACCCATACCATAAGAATATATACCTACCTCACATAATTGTTATGAAAATTAAATAAGTTAATATTTACAAAGTGCTTAGAACATGGCCTACCACATAGTATGCATTACATAGGTGCTATTTAAAAAATGGATAAAGGCCGGGCGCGGTGGCTCAAGCCTGTAATCCCAGCACTTTGGGAGGCCGAGGCGGGTGGATCAAGAGGTCGAGATCGAGACCATCCTGGTCAACATGGTGAAACCCTGTCTCTACTAAAAGTACAAAAAATTAGCTGGGCATGGTGGTGCGTGCCTGTAATCCCAGCTACTCAGGAGGCTGAGGCAGGAGAATTGCCTGAACCCAGGAGACGGAGGTTGCGGTGAGCCGAGATCGCGCCATTGCACTCCAGCCTGGGTAACAAGAGCGAAACTCCGTCTCAAAAAAAAAAAAAAAAATGGATAAAATACTATCAACTTCAACTCCACCACTCTCTTATCTCTCTGCCTCTTAAAACTGTTCCAGTATTTCCCGTTTTGGTTGTGTTTGAGCTAGTGGAGACGGGAAGAGGGATGGGTCCGACATGACTGAGGGATCCCAGCGCCCCTTACTACTGGTCAGAGCCTCTATCAGACACATAGGGGAAAAGGGAGGGAGAGTGTCAGGTATATTCATCACTGCTCTGTTAGCCATGCGAAGGTGAACAAAATAGAGACGTTTATTTAACTAGCATAACAGGAATCCAGAGACATGTGTGACTGCTGTTTTCAAATACTTGCAGGGCTGGGGTGGAGAAGAGATAATAGCATTTAGAATTCTATGCAACAGCTACAGGCTCCCCTTCACTGAACATGTTTAAGCAGGGTACTGGTAGCCAGGTGTCAAGGATGCTATAAGAATTTTTAAAGTCAGATAATCTTTCAGATTTCTTCTACCTCTAAAGTCTTGGTAATCCTAGTATGAGTCACTAAGTGGTTACAACCTACGTGTGAGTCACACATCGCCAATGCGCTCCCGGAGGCACAGAATTCACTCCCCACAGTGCTTGGCATCTTACCACAGACCTAAGTGAGGAATTCTAGCCCTGGAGCTGCATATAACCCAGCTCAGAAGAACAAAAACTTTCCTAAAACTCAGGGCGCCAGTTAGCTGATTAGCAAATACAATAACGCACACATCCCAAACGGGACTTGGCAAAACGGTGTGCATCTGGATTAACTGCCGGACAGTCTCACGTCACTCTTCCACGAGGCCGGAGAGACGCAGGCAGAAGTGAGCAGCAGCAGGAGCAGCAGCAGGTTCAGGGGAAGGGGCAGGGTGGCCGGGACGAATGGGAGCCCGGCGAGCTGATCCACGGCGGGGAGGGACAAAGGCCCGGGGAGCGCATGCTGGGCGGGGAGGCCGGGAGGAATGCCCCAGGCGGAGGGGCCGGGACCGGGACCGGGACGCGAACCGGTGGTGAAGTTGGTTAAGCTGCGGAAACGAGGAGGACCCTAAGTGCCAGCGGGGGACGGGGGACGGGGCGCGCAGGTCCTCCCTGCCTCGGGTGCTGGGTTCGGCCGCTCGCCCCTCGGAGGGGGCCTCGCCCGGCCCGGGGCCCCAGAAGCCGCAGCCCCAGGCACAGGCCCGGCCCGGCCCCTCGTCCCGCAGCCTCCCTTGCTGCCGGGTCCACTCAGCCCCGCCGCCGGATTTCGGATTGTTCCAGTCTCTTGCCGCCGGGGCCGGGGCCCGTCCAGGAGCCCCACACAGTCGGTCGGACAACGCCGCAGTGCAGGCGCGGAAAGTGGGGCAGCCGCTGCCTCCCGTCCGGTCGTGCGAGTGGCGGCCGCCATCGCGGGCCGCGGCGGGAGGGAGACGAGGGGCCGCCCCGGGCGCCACTTTACCTGAGAAACCAGCGGGAGCAGCGTCTGCTCCACCGAGCGAGTTTTGATCTCCAGTCCCGAGTCCAGGGCGAAGCCCGAAGGGCCGGAGCCGTAGACAGCTCCCGCGCCGGCAACGCCGGCGGGTCCGGGAGAGGCGGCCATGGCCCTCGGTCTGTCCCTCAGCCCGGACTCCGCGCCACTGCGAGCCCGCCGCCAGTCAGCCCACCCGCTAGCGGCGGCGGCGACAGGACACCCGCGCCGCCCGCCCCCCGCCGCCAGGGGCCCGCCCCCTCAGGACTCCGCCCCCTCAGGACTCCGCCCCCAGCCGTGTGCCCCCGCCGCCCGTATCCCGGGTGGCCCCGCCCACTCCCACCCTCAGCCCCGCCCCCACGCTCCAGTCTTGGGTGGGTTCTCTGCAGCCCCGCCCCCTAAGCCTGGTCCCGTCCCCGCCCCGCCCCGCCCCTACATCTTCTCAGGCCCCTCTTCCAGGGATTCCAGCCACCATCTCCCCAGGCTGGCTAGGAGAAACAAAACAACCTGTCTCCCACGGCCACATGGCCTCCTCTTACTGGGACAGACAACCGTCCCCAGCAAAGCTTCTCGTCCTCTCGACAGGTGGCTCACCCTAAATCAGCTCTGAATTCCCGCAAAGACTTCTGGAAGCTGTGCTGGGGTTGAAACTAGTAGAACAAAACCAGAATCAAGTCTGTCGGGAGGGGCCTTTCCCATGGGACCGGAATTCCAGTGGTAATGTGTTTCTGAGGCTTCTCTGAAAAGTCCCATTTCCACTCCACCTCCTCATTCTTTCACCGTGTATTTCTCACAAACACTCTGAGCTGGATTGAAGGGGGAACATTTGATCATGCAATATTTATGGAGTATCTGGGTATTCAGCAGGCAGTGTATCTTTCAGATTACTGTTTAGACTTATTGTTCAAAAGAAATTTAAATAAAACATGAAAAAGCTTCGTCTGTTCAACACTACTTCTGAAAACTACTTTTCAAAGTTTTTTCCTAGTGCCAGGCCCAGAGCAGTTTCTTCATAGCTGTTCATTGCATGAAAAACCTTTCAGAGAAGCCCCAGAAACACATTACCACTAGAATTCCGGTCCCACGGGAAGGGCCCCTCCTGACAGACTTGATTCTGGTTTTGTTCTACTAGTTTCAACCCAGCACAGCTTCCAATAGCGTGTATTTCTGACAACTCACTTAAGGGGAAGGGTAAGAATCAGTTCTGTAAGCACAACCCTGAGCTCGCAGAGCCCCACGATGGGGGCAGGGAGCTGAAAACTCCTACCCTAAGGTCTCCAGGAGCAAGGCCAAAAGGAGGTTGTCAGCAGTATGCACACTGTGAAGGAGTTCCAGGCTTAAGCAAGACTGAGAAGCATGAAGAAATGTTTTGTGAATTATCATATCTACCAGTGAGAACCTATCAGAGTAAAAAAGAATCTGAGGCTGCCCAGTCCACTCGGACACCTTGGCCTGGATCATTTCTCCTCCCACAACACCATATTGATGAGCTGGATATGATCAACTGAGGCATCAAAGAGCTCTTTCCCAAGCATCATTAAAAAGTGCTTCGCGGTGCTTCCACCTGTCGCTTCAACTTCATCCATCTACCAGTGCTGTGCGGCTGTTTTTGGCATTGAAGACAGTCAAGCTTTTCTTCAAAAAGCAGAGGTCCTTAATCCAATTTTTTCTTCCAGTTCTTACTTCTCAGCCAACCATCTCATCACTTCCTTACCTACCACAAGGCCACCTTCCCCTGTGCACGGAGGGCCCTTGATCTCTTTAAGGCGCCCAGTGTCTACTCCCCAGACACACACAAAGTTGACAGTATTTCATAAGAATTCAGTGTATGCAATGGTGCTGGAGAAAATGGCAAGATAGAAGGCCTAAGAGACAGATGGATTCATGAAAGTTTGGCTTCACAAAAGATCGAGTTTTTCAACAAAGGGGAGATTGTTTACCATCTGATTCATTCAACACTAGTAATTTTATTTCAAAATATAATTTTTCACATTTACAAAGAAGTTACATCAGTAGGTTGTCAAAGCAAGTTAAAGCTAAGAAACAGCATTTGTGTGAGAATAGAGAATATTTACTGTTATATTCGAATATTCTTTACTTTCAAGTTGTCTTCCTTTGCCTGAGAACCCAGAGATGACACATTTTCAAAAAGTTATGTAAGCAATTACAACTCTATATCCAGTCTTAGTTCAAAAGCAAATGGTATTTGAAATACATTTCAGTCACCTAAATAAGTGGCACTGCAAAGGGCAAAGGAGGGTTTTTGGGATGGCTACAATGAGACTGACATCTGCTGGGTCACTGCAATAAAAAAGAAGTCGTATTTGAAAACAAGCCAAAATGATCAGGATTTGCTTCCATACTTTTCACTGTAAAATATAAAGCGGGCAGAAAGCTAGTAAGGAACCAGGTGTCTAGTAAAGCACTCTGGACTTGGAGTCAGAAGTTCTGCAACTGAATTCTGGCTCCATCATTTTGTGACATAAACTTAGGGGAGTATCACCAACAACTTTTCAGAGCCTCCAGAGTTCCCTCATCTGTACAACAAGAATAATATTGTCTATCTCACAGGGCTGTTACAAAAGGTGTCTGAAAACTATAAGTGCCATACAAAAGCATTAAAATGTAATATCAATATATCACCACTGTATTTGCACATTAGTTGATCCTTGAAAAACCTGCAAAATTAAACACAAATACTGATTTTACACACCACAGGTGGAAAAGAATCTCTATACCTTAAGTATAGCTCTGAACAGCAAATATGCTTGCTTTCTAGTAACTCACTAAACTTCAAGATTTATTACAGACTGCATGGTACCACCGTAACAGGTCTGCCATTCAGTATTTCCATAGGGATGTCTTCCCAAAGAGCTGTAAACCTGATCGAGGGCCATGTTTCCCAAAGTCCTTTGAGATGCTCTGAGGAATGGAGAAGTGCAGTCTAAGGTCAAACACAGTTTCTGTCCCCTCTTATAAATTCACAATGTGTAATAGCATGTTCAAAACTTTACAGAAAGGAAACAAACTCAGCATTCCTTCATTTTAATTGACCATGGAATCACCCACACACATACTTTTTTTTCTCTTACATCTATTAACATCTCTTCAAACTACTGCTATAAGGAACACATTTTGCCAAAAGCTGCTTAACCATGAGGACAAGGAAAGAGAAGTAGAACATGGACTGACAGAAAAAAAGAACTCTATTTTACTCTGAATTCTGTTACCAACTGGCTGTAGGGCTATGTCAGACAAGCCACTCAAACCTATGAATTTGTGTCTTTCTCTAGAAAATGACAGGACCACCTCATTGTAGAAGGCCCATTCTAGCACAGAATTTCTATAACTCTAGTAGAAAGAACAACTTGATTTATAATTATCTTAAACTATCAAAAATAACCAATCAGTGGCTGCAGACAGCAGGTATTTTTTTTTTTTGCAGGTTCCCCATAATCAGTAAGTAATAAAATAAATATATTTTGATGGCAGAAAGTTGAAAGACAAGAAACTAATAAAAATTAAAATCATTTGTTTTTAGCTGGAACTAGCATTTGAAGTATGCTGCCAGAGGCTAGTTCCACTGTAAAATGCACAAAGCCCTACTGTAATATTCTTGTAAGGGTCTTAGGAGGCCCCTCAGAGGACACTGCAAGGTCAGGGCTAGAATATGAGAAGTCCTAAGTGTTTTTTTTTTTTTTTTTTTTTCCTCCTACAAACCCTGAGGTTGAAAGCTCTGGATAGCTCACCTAAATTACTTTGCTCTAATCTAACCCCACATGGCGTGAATTTCTGAGTATTTCTTGCCCAGTACTGACACACTCCTTAGACACTAACATAACCCAAATGGAAACCACAGGTCCTAGGGAGTCCAGATAGGTCACAATGGTTTCATGTTAAGATCAAGGTGAGCCAGAAGATCTCATCTGCAAGCCATTTCAAGGGAAAACTCTGCCAGCTAACCACTTCTTATCAAAGAAGGTGTGAAGAAACCTCACAATTTTAAAAATAACTAAGACCGGCATGTAAGGTGGTCTGACAGAGATCACTTTCAGGAACAGACACTGAGAGTACTTTTGAACCCAAACAGCACTCACATGACATGGAATTCATGCTGAAAATCCCATGCTTTCTTCTCTCTCAGCTAAGAAAGGAGTATACCTCTGTGGAGAGCTTGTATTTTCTGCCCTCCCGTCCATTCAGTTTACAACTGAATAGTGAACGTGAACTTGAAACTAATCTTTAATAAATCTACAAAATGCAAGATATTATGAGAGATTTCCGTACTCGGTTTTTACTGAAGTGACTTCTCCTTCATCAATGTCCTATCTGTTCCTGGAGAAAATTCCTCTTTGTGGGTCAAATTCTGACTGAGTCTAAAGGCAGGTTATCTGTTAGACTTGAGCTTAAAACTCCTTCCTTTTCATACCACTTGATCTCTGTTGCCCTGTGAAAATTCTGTAATCTTTCCTCACTGCATCTGAGGAATCATGCTGAGATGCTTCTTTCTGGTTCAGAGGGTTCCAAGATGACCTCCCCAGCTGGTTGGCCTTCCTAGTCCTTACGCTGTTGCTGTAGCAATGGGGCAGTTCAAGTTTCCTGATCATGGCTGTAAAGCACTCTAGGGCACCTCTGCTCCTGATATTTCGGGGTAATATTACAACATTGCTGCTAATTTTGGTAGCTTTATTCTCTTAAAGCCCTCTAAGAACCTGATATTTATGCTAATAATTATCCCCTAGCAACAAAAACATTAACTCTAGTTTTTTGCAATATCACTTTATATAGCTAAAAGCACTTTGTATATGCATAGTAACTCATTGTATATATGTCTCATGAATATGTGCTAATTACAGCTATAAATAATCTATATAACAAAAACAAACTTCATTTCTTTTTTAGCCTTTTAATGCAAAAAATTTAAATTTAGTATTACATACGATCTGGCTAAGAGCAAGAGGCCTTCTGATGAGCAATCTCCATCACCTTGTACAGTGTCTGGCATGGAGCCTAGTGTTTACCAAATTCTCAAGAAATGTTTTAGTGAAGGAACGATTGACTAAAGAAGAGAATGAGTTACTAAGTGACCAAATCTAATACTTAGTGGAATAGTTGACTATAATTGCTAAAGGATTCATAACAGAAATGAGATCTGTATGTAGTCTACTGCATATAGTCAGAAGACCTCATGGTAGCCTTTTCTAAATGAAATTTGTCTTAAGTAGTGTAAGAATAAATTTAAGCTAATTATAATTATCAGTGGCTTCTTACAGAAATGTTTTAGAAAAAATTATTAGTATTTCTACCTTTAAATACTTTCCAAAAAGGAAATCTTCAACACTTAAGAACCACCTGCACTTTTTTTCCTTTGGGACAGAGTCTCACTCTCTCACCCAGGCTGGGGTACAGTGGCGCCATCTTGGCTCACTGCAGCCTCAACCTCCTGGGTTCAGGTGATCCTCCTACCTCAGCCTCCTGAGTAGCTGGGACTATAGGCACACCACCAGGCTCGACTAATTTTTTGTAGAGACGGGGTTTCACCATGTTGCCTAAGCTAATCTTAAACCTCTGGGCTCAAGTGGTTTACCCGCCTTGGCCTTCCAAAGTGCTGGGATTACAGGCGTGAGCCACCACCTACAGCCTGGCCGAGAACCCTTTTCTCCTCCACATTCCCTTGGGACAAGAGGATAGGCCTGATGATTGTTTTAAACAGTAGCAAGGGTTCAGTTAAGAGCAACAGTCCACTCCCAGCCCTGTCATATACTATAGGACAAGTCTTCATTCATAACAAATGGATAGCAACAGCTATTTCATAACACTGGGAAAACTGCATACAATATTTAGAAGAAACACTGGTGCAACAGAGTCTCAGACAATGGAGTCAAAGATCGGAGGCCGAATCCTACAAAACTTACAACTTTGAGTTGGTCACTTTTCTAAACCTTAGCTTCCCCATCTGTGTAAAACTGATGTTAAATAATATAAAGTCATATGAAAGCTGATGTGACATATTTGTGAAATAATATATGCAAAAGGACTTTGTAAAATGTAAAGCACTATGCTGGTTATTGTGATATTTGAGATTTTTTAAAGTTGCAATTCAATTCAACGAGCATTCATTCAGAGTCATGTGCAAGGCACAGTGCTAAGAGTTGGGAAAATACTACATAAATATAAAATTCTGCTGAAAACTAACTTATTAGCAGAGTTCCAAATAATGAAACAGGGATACATTTAACAAATCAGAGTATTGCTACACCTGAGATTTTTCACTTAAAACATCTGGAAGGAGAAAACCTAATAACAGCATAAATTTTATCATACTGTTACCTTTCATGGCAGCTTAATAAGTATTTCGCTTCGATGCAGTCAGCCACATTTTAGAATTTTGCAATAGTGTAACAGAGCATGAAGAGAAAAGGAAGAGGAGGAAGAGCTTCAGTCTTTGTATCTTCTAGGGTTACAACATAAAACTGAACATCAAATAAGCCACCTCATCCTTACACTTATGATTTATTCTTTCTTAAAGAGGGTACCATACATTGTGTGAGAAGGGTAGAAGACTCATTTTTCCTCATTCAACTACACGTTCAAAAGTGAAAGCCCTCTTCCTTGAAAAGTGGCTGTCTTAGAAAAGTTTAACAATAGATTTCTTAAACCAAGAAAAAAATTACACCATATATTCTTTTAACAGCAGGTAGTTTAGAGTTCTTAAAATAACTTTATAAATACATAATACAGGTAACCAAAGTGGAAAAATTTCAAGCCATGGAACCAGTGTATAAAATGAAACTTTTCAAGCCATCTTAGCAAGAGTTAAGTGAGCAAACCACCAATTCTGAACTCTCAAGTTGTGTTTTAAAATACAAAGCAGCCCGTAGCAAGTTCTCTCTTATCCAGACATTGTGTATATAAGGCCAGGAGGCTTCTGCTTCTTTCCTGGGTTCTGCTTGCTAGGCACAGCTGAAAGGGCAGAAGGCCACAGCTGGGCTGAACTCACTGTCAAGTTTGAACTTCCAAGAAAAATTACTGCAGAGGAAACCATCTCAACCTACTGAAGATTTCAGATCTTCAGAAATGTCACGGAAAGTCCTAAAAGAAAAAAAGACGGAATGATTAGTTGATTACCATACAACAGTAGCTTATTTTTTAAATCTTTGGAGCCCTGAAATTATATAGTCACTATTTTTTCTTAAGATTTTCACTGAGTATTGTTTCAAAGTTGGCTAGTTGTTGCTTGTTCTTTATTAACAAGAATGCCATATTTTTGCTGGATCCATTGTCCAAAGGACTATTTCCCCAGACTCCCTTGAAACTACACATGATCATGTGACTACACTTTGGTTAATGAGATTAAAGTGAAAGTGTTGTGCAACTTCTGGGCAGGTCCTTAAAAGAGAAGAGCAATCTTCTTCAGCTCTTCCACCTTGTTATTGGCTGAAAGTAGATATGATTGATGTTAAGGAGAAAAAACACCAAGAGAACAAAGATTAAACGCTAAGTGGATACATTTTATTACAAAATAGAAAGTGTAATCCAACAGGAAGTCCAAGCTCTAAGAGATGTGATTTAGTGCAGGAGAAATGGGGTAGGTCTTTTCATCAAGTGACTTTGTACTTAACACTGTTTCTGACGCACATTAAACAAGCTAGGCGAATGATGTTATTGGCAGGTAATATCTGGGCTCGATGAAGGTGGCTGAGCTGCATACATGTGCCTGGCTGCTGCATACATGAAGTGTCTATCTCAGGACTGTAGTAGCTAGCTCGCTTTTGCTACATAATTTATATGTCTGAGCTGAGATAAGTTACCTAGTTAAATTTACATCTGTGCTGGCAGCCAAATGTCTAGGTAAGACTTTATCAGTGAACATGAGCTCAAGCACCCATATTAGACAAAAATGCCTCATACCAGTATATCAAGGTAGAGAGAGGCTGGGACATTTATGTAACAGTCATTCAAGCCCTGGATGGCCTACCTTCTTTTACACAAGCAAGAAATAAACTACTACCTTGTTTAGGTCACTGTTACTTTGAGTCCTGTTGATTGAGGTTTTTGTTTAGTTTTTGGTTATGTACAGCCTAAACTATCTTAAATGATACAGATATAAAGCACAGTTTATTATCATTCTTTTAGATAGACGTTATATTGCTCCTTTACAATAATACCACATATTAGAAATACAGAAAAAATCTGACTTTGCTTTTTTTTTTTTTTTTTTGAGACAAGGTCTTACTCTGTTGCCCAGGCTGGAGTACTCTGGTGCTATCTCGGCTCACTGCAACCTCTGCCTCCCAGGCTCAAGCCATCCTCCCACCTCAGCTTCCTGAGCAGCTGGGACTACAGGGAACATGACACCACACCTAGCTAATTTTTGTATTTTTTGTAGAGATAGGGTTTTGCCATGTTGCCCAGACTGCTCTCGAACTCCTGAGCTCAAGTGATCTGCCCATCTTGGCCTCCTGAAGTGCTGGGATTACAGGCATAAGCCATCAGGCCCAGCCCCAAATAATTTTAATGTTATAATAAAAGTTGTATTAGTTATATAAATAATATAATGTATATTAAGTGATAAATTACATAATATTTATAAGTTAAATATAAGTTATTTTATAACTTATATTTAAGTTATAAATTACATAATCATAAATTATAATTATGTAAATTATATTGTTATATTAATTTACAACATCACTATACATGTTTTTTCTTTATATATGCACACACATACACTGTTGTTTTTTAAAGACAGGGTTTCACTCTGTCACCCAGGTTGGAGTGCAGTGGTGTGATGATGTGATCACAATTCCTGGGCTCAAGAAACTTTGGGCTCAAGCGATCATCTCACCTCAGCCTCCCAGGTAGCTGAGACTGAGCTATACCTAATTTTTTTTAATTTAATTTTTTGTAGACACAGGGTTTCTCTATGTTGCCAAAGCTGATCTTGAATTCCTAGCCTCAAGTAACTCTTCCACCTGTATACAGTGCTAGGATTACAGGTGTGAGCCACCGTGCCTGGCAGATTTTTTAATCATCGTCAAATAAAGCAAATTTTATTTAATAGCAATAATAGCAATAACCAATTCTTGGTTATTGTCAACAAATTACTCAAATTTTTAATTAGAAATAGAGCTAAAGGCTAGACAAAGTGGCTCACACCTGTAATCCCAGAACTTTAGGAGAAGACTGAGGTAGGAGAATTGCTTGAGGCCAGGAGTTCAAGAGCAGCCTGGGCAACACTGAGACCTCATCTCTAAAAAAAATTTAAAAATTATCCAGGCATGGTGGCATGTGCCTGTAGTCCCATCTAGTTGGGAGGCTAAGGTCGGAGGATCATCTGAACCCAAAAGGCTGAGCCTGCAGTGAGCCTACGTCATGCCACTGCAGTCCAGGCTGGGCAAAAAAGTGAGACACTGCCTTAAAAAAAAAAGAAATAAATAAATTGAAGTAGAATATAAGGTAAGTGTTCCAAAACCTTAGGGAACCGCTCACAGTAGTAGAAACTAAAGATAACAAAAGGTTTTCGTTAGGTATAATCACCTAAAACCTCCTAAAACAAATAATCTGAACTTCAAATGTAATTCCACAATCATGCCTCCTCCCTTATTCCTTTTCTCTCCTGACTCTCAATTCATACAAATACTTAGGAGGCTCACGAGCAAGGCAGAGATCAATTAAAGACTAATCTTGCAGCACGCAATGAGCAAAGTACTTCAATATCAAGGAGGACAGAGGTAAAATGTTACAGAAAAGAAATTACCTTCAAGGATGTTCAGTTATCTCAAAGCTCTTTCAAGGATGGTGCCCTAAGCCTCTGGACCTCTGAAGCACATCTTTACAAGCACAGCTCTGCTTTCAGGAACTGTGGGTCTCCTGGCTATGGCTCCTGAGGCTTTGAGAGGGTATGTGTGACATGAATATACCAACCATTTTTAAAGATGCTGGCTGATCTAAGAATTGAAATCAATTTTCTTTCCTTAAATATTTTTATCCTCTGAAAAAAAGTCCAAAAGTGAAGATTTGTATAGACACGTATATTTATATACATTATCTATCTATCTATCTATCTATCTATCTATCTATCTATCTATCTATCAATCATCTATCTATCTGTCTGTCTGTGACTGTCTGCCTGCCTGCCTGCCTATCTCAAATCAGTATTTCTCAATCTTGAAATTTTTCTGCATTATAAGATGCTTTGCAGCATCCCCAGCCTCTATCCACCTAGAATGACAATCGAAATTACTCCAGACATGAGAAAATGTCTGGGGAGAAAAAAAATCACCCCTATGCTCCCATCAGAACTATTGCTCTAGATAGCTATTTTTCAGTCTCACCAAGTTTTTGTTTTTACATTTGTCTACAGGCCAAGCTGGCTGCTGTCTCAGAATATGAATTTTCAGGTAGCATTTAATTCTGAAAAGCCCTGGAAAATCTTTGCAAGCAATAGTCAAAACTTGGGTAATACTACAAAGCATTTTCTAAGGCCCAATGGGGTTCTTTGACATCTTTTCAAATTTCTCAGATACCTGCAACTTTGTATCTATAACTATTCACTTCCTTTAAATTATGAATGAAGATTTCTGCCTCAGGGCAAAGACACATGAAATAAGATTAAAGCTGTGGTTAGCCTAGTCACTGCTCTCTGTTGACAAGTAAGCTTAGCTGTAACCTTGAAATTCATACTTACTATTCCATTTTGTCTCCAGGCCAAGAAAGCCTCCAAAAGGACTCAGGAAACAAACAAACAAAAAAAATAAAACACACAAAAAAAACCCCAACAACCTGAAGCAAGCTTAGAAATCAGTTACTAAGAGTCTTCCATCTCAATGTTATTTCTAAGTAGATAGGGTGTTAGGGTGGAGGAGGGAGGGGTGTCTGTATAGAAATAGAACCCTACTGAAGTAACAGTGATCTTGAACAAACCTCTAATTATCTCCAGGAAAACACTATCTGTAGTCTAGAGTTGCAGAAATGATTTTGTTTTTGGCTTATTCCAGAGGCATAGCTCTAACTAATCAGCAAAGCTCATAAAACTATAACTCTGCATTAGAGAGAAATAGAGATAAATACTGCATTGATACTATTTTCTGAAAATGTTTGACATCCTACGTAAACCATCTGAATATAGTATTCTTTCCCAAATCATAAGGATTATTATTCTGCAAACAACAGCGGTTATAGAATTTCTTATCTAAGAATAAGCAATGCAGACTGGGACCACATGTGACTGGGGGACTAGAGGACTGTTAACATTTTACACCTCCTTTCAGAGCAACAGGATTGTGCAGTGCAGTCTCTCACTATTCTTTGTTCTTTGAAAATACTTTGGTATCTGCTTGTCCCAAAGTTCCAATGAGATCTTTACAAATTATTTCACCCCCTACCCTCTTCCCTCCATGTAAATGTTTACATCTTTTATGATTTAACAACTCAAGACTTGTTGACTCCCAGTCTTCTAGACATGCAGAAAAGTTTTGGATGCCTAAAAGTTATAACTAATTTAACTTACTTAGCTGGCTCCCCAGGGCTGAGTGTATGTTTCCTGCACCTGCACCAGCATGCAATCCTGTGACAGAGCACATGCAACCACTATTATGCATATCCCCTCCCTTCCAACAAATTTGGAATAAAATTCTAAGGTTAGGGTTTACTATGTCCCATCCTCTTTTATCAGCCTCAAGGTTGTATTGAAAAATCCTTTTTATCTAATCTGCTTTTGGTTTCACTAATCCACATATTCAATAAAGCTTCACCTAGCACTTTCTATGCGCCAAACATTATGTTAGGAGTGGTAAAACAGTGGTAAACAAGTTAGATATAGCTCTCGCTTTCAAAAAGCTTACCAGCTGATGGGAAAGAGAATGAATTAAACACACATTTATGAAATACATATTTAGTTCCAACAGGAGAAATATAAGATACTACAGGGACACAGCAAGGATTTCTTACCTGTTTTTTCACAAAAAGGGTACTTTGAGTATAGACCATGATACTGGATTTGCCTAGGTGGGAAGTGGTAAGGAGGGGACAACATTGCAAAGATGACACTGCCTTCTGGTAACTAAAACAAGTTCAATACGGCTGAAAAATAAAATGCAAAGCACTTAGCACAGAGATGAATCTGGAGAACAGACAGAAAAAAATGCATGAGAAGTCTGACAGCGCAAATTAATGTGTCGACTTTTATCTTGAAGGCCACGGGAAGCCACTGTGGGAATTTTAAACAGCAAGAGAATAGAATATTTATGCTTCAGAAAAACCAGAGAGGCTGTACTATGATGAACAGATGAGAGGGAGGCCAGACTAGAGGCAGGAACCAGTAAAGGATGCTGAAGAAATCCTAGCAGTGGGTCACACCATTGGGAGTAAAGAGGATGAAGAGATTCAGGAAATTTTCAAGTGACAGAAAGTAAATTAAATGTACCCCCTTCCCAGCCTGTTTACTCTCTTTTCCTCAATTTTCTAAAGTCGAATGACAGCAAGCACACCCCAACTGAAATTCTTAAGGTTGGCATAAAGATCTGGAGAAGTGCTGATGGTTTATGGAGAGTGTCTTTATATCTCATTTTGCAGAGACCCAGAAATGGGGTTTCACCATATTGCCCAGGTTGGTCTCACAACTCCTGGACTCAAATGATCACCTGCCTTAGTCTACCAAAGTGCTGGGATTACAGGCATGAGCCACCATGCCCAGCTGATACTCACTTTTGATTGTACTTTGGGTATTTAATTATTAAAGATATAAACCTCAGGTTAAGAAAGCACTTAACAAAACAGCCACAAGTTACTAAATCTTCCCTAGAGAAAGATAAAGCTGAGCTCCTAAAGGACCACATCCTAGTTGTTACCTTCACCACTGTCATGATGTAACAGAGGGCAAAGGAAAACTATAATATGGAGAATAGCATCCCTGGAAGAGTTCCTGGGATATACTCCCTACAGGATTTTCTGGGCTTCAATATTCAGAGACTGCTGCTCAATTTTTAGTAGAAGTGATGAAGTCTATCAAAGCAAGTCTGATTATCCTGTCCAAAAATCAAGAAAGTATACATGATTACAGGGGTGTTTCTGCCCTTCCCTAAACATCTCATCTCCCTAAACAAGCCCACTATTAATAGAGAACAGAGGAAGTGAAAGGTTCCAATTATTCAGTTGAGGCCAAAATAGTTGGGAACCCAAGGCTGTGCTATATCCACTATATTCTCACTATCCATAGTGAGCAACAGAGAAGTAATTACTTCCTACAATCCTTCCTTAGGGGAATGGTCATTCATCTGTGTGAAGATAGTAGTCTAACAAGTTTTTTTACAGCGTGCAATTAAGAGGTATGTCTGCACGACCGTGTCTCACTCTTAATATGAGCCAAACACCTTCAATACATGATAATGTGGTTCTGTTAATACAGGCTAGTGCCCCTTATCTGAAATGCTTGGGACCAGAAGTGATTTACATCTTTTTTTGATTTTGGAATATTTACATTAGACTTAATTAGTTGAGCACCCCAAATCTAAAAATCCAGAATCCAAAATGCTGGCCAGGTGCAGTGGCTCACGCTTGTAATCCCAGCACTTTGGGAGACCAAGGCAGGCAGATCACCTGAGGTCAGGAGTCCGAGACCAGCCTGGCCAACATGGCGAAACTCTGTCTTTACCAAAAATACAAAAATTAGCCGGGCATGGTGGCATGTGCCTATAGTTCCTGCTACTCGGGAAGCTGAGGCAGAATTGTTTGAACTTGGGAGGCAGAGTGCATTGCAGTGAGCTGAGATTGCACCACTGCACTCTAGCCTTGGCGACAGAGTGAGACTTTGTCTCAAAAAAAAAAAAAAAAGGTAAAAGAATCCAAAATGCTCCAATGAACATTTCCTTTGAGCATCACATTGGCACTCAAAAAGTTTCATATTCTGGAGTGTTTCCAATTTGGGATTTGGGATGCTCCACATGTATGGCAAAGGTGGAGGGATTTTACAGATGTAATAAATGTCCCTCATTAGCTGACTTTAAAAAGAAAAAAGAGATTATGCTGGGTGGCCTGGGTCTAATCAGGTGAGCTCTTCTTTCAAAAAGCCTAGGGATCAGAGACTGAAGTTAGAAAAATACTGCTGGTCTTGAAGAAGCAAAAACCCAGATTATGAGCTCTGCCTCTAGGAGCCATGAGCCTCAGTTATACAACTGCAAGGAAATGAATTGTGCCTACAACTGGACCGCTTGAAAGAGGACACCAATCCACAGATGAAACCTCAACTCTGACTGCAGGTTGTCAGATCCTAAGCAGAGAACCCAGCCAAGTTTTGCTTGAACTCCTGACCCACAGAAACTGTATCGTAAATGGATGCTAAGCGGCTAAATATGTAATTGGTTAAATGTCATACAAAATATAAACCTGTATGCTAAAAAGGGACATTTTACTCTAAGGAAATAATACCTCAATAAAGGGGACCGAAAAAAAATGTGCAAGTAGAAATGGAAACCTTTATAGTGAGGTTACAAGATAAATTTGAAGAAATCACCCAGAAAATGGAGCCAAAAAGACACTAGTGAAAAAAGACAGAAAGGATTTAAAATGTGAAATGCCCAGTCCATGAGGGTTAATGTCAAAATAAAGTCAATTTCTGAAAACAGAAAAGGAAATCATGAAACAACTCAAGAAAAATGTCAGAACACCAGAACCAAGTTTTCAGTTTTAAAGGTCTTAGCAAGTGCTCATCAGGACAAAAAACATAGGTAAACGAAAAGATCCTATACGTCTTCAAACAGTTAAATTAACAAGAATCAAGAATAAAAATTGCTTCAGACTTTTAACAACAATCCTAGAAACTAGAAAATAACGAAGGAATAAAGAAATGTTAAAGAAAAAATTTCAAGCATAGAATTCTCTAAATAGGAAAGCTATTGGATTAAGTATGACATTAGGAAAAGCTTTTCACATGTTCATCATACCTCAAAATTTACCACTGATGCATATTTTCCCAACAATTCTGTAAGAGGATGTGCTTTACCAAAAAGGAATAAACCAAGAAAGAAAATTATATAGGGTATAAGAAATAAGGATTCCAATGCAAGGGAGAGTTGAGGGAATACCCAAGGTGACAGCTGAATGGTAAGCCAAAAGGACAGCACTCCGCTGGAGCAGAACAGAGCACTCAGGAGGGGCTTCTTCGGGAACACCAACTATGCCTGGTGCAGCTGAACATACCAAGAGGAGAGGTGAGTGCCTGGTGCACAGCTGAGGTGGGATTAGTTATAAGTACGCTGAAAGCATCTTTATTAACGGAAAGCAAAAATCATATGGGTAAAGAAATATTAGAATATATGGGAAGGATCAAATAGGAATATAATTTAAAGTCATAATAATGTAAAACCTGAATAGTGCTCTAACCAGTATCACAGTTTGTTTTGGTGGAACGGGTAGTGAAAGTTAACGACTCACCTTCCAAGTGGGAAGTTACTAGATGATGCCTACACATGACCAAATCAGAAATAAACATGTCATTTCAAGATATGGAGGTAAATATCAAAATAATTAAGAGCAAAAAAGTGGTTCCTCTTAGATAAAGGAAGATGAAGAATGCAAAGGTCTTATTTTTCACTATGAGTTTTGTAGAAATCTGGCTCTTTAAATGACATGCATGAGTAACTTTGAAAGACAAAGGCTATACGGATCCTCACATTATCTTTTTCTACTCCCCCATACCACATAAGCACTTTGTACTTTCAGAAGGAAAAAGGGTTAAAAAGGTTTATTACATCTCAAAGAATTATTTCATTTAAGTTGCTTTTGTTTACCTTAAAAATGAACTCTTGCTTTAATAACTTGGAATCATTAAGTTTTTCTCAAAACAACAGCAGAATATTGATCAATTCACTTTCTTCTTTGAAGTTGCTGAGCCCATGGAACAGAGCCGCAAGTTAGCAAGTGCTTTCCATTGCTTTCGAGCACCATTGGCTTCTCAGGTACCTGAGCACTTGTCTTTAAGAGGCCAAGGCAGAAAAAGATATCATAGTGTCACCACCACCAATTGGGAAGGCCCTTGTCAAAATCACCTTAGTATCTCTCCTTTTATTCTTTTGAAAAAACTGATCTTCCCCTGCCATCAAGTAAGGATCACGCTCTGGCTAAAATGGCCCCTCTAACCAGCTCTAACTCAGAGACTTTACAGCATTTGTTCTGAGTTAAAGGACCATGTCTCTCCTCACAAAATATAACATTAAAAACAAAATCAAGTAGAATCATGTTGTTAAATAATTTTACATAAAAGTGTAAATTATTTTCATTAAATGCATTGTCAGAACCAACTTGTCAATGACTCCTTGATTATATGAGAATACTGATGGCAGGAAAACTAGTGTTTTCCAATTGCAGAGAACAAGGACAATGCCATATTGTTTCTGAAAAGTTGATCTTTTACTTTTTATTCTGAGACTGTCCTTACTTTTTTGTTGTTAAAATGTAATTTCTGGCACATGACACAGAAAACTGTTTTTAAGTATCCACCTAAACTTAAAACCAGATGTATAACCAGATATTACACTTCTAGGTATATGTCCAGCTACAGTAAGTACTGTGTGCATGTCCATCAAAAGACATGTATGAAAATGTTCATGGTAAAATAAGAATTTTTTCTTTTTTTTTAATAAAGTTCTGCGGGGCATGGTAGCTCACGCCTGTAATGCCAGCACTTTGGGAGGCCATGGCAGGTGGATCACTGGTCAGGAGTTCAAGGCCAGCCTGGCCAAGATGGTGAAATCCTGTTTCTACTAAAAAAAAAACAAAAAAAACCCAAAAAAACTAGCCAGGCATGGTGGCAGGCGCCTGTAATCCCAGCTATTTGGAGGCTGAGGCAGAGAACTGCTTGAACCCAGGAGGTAGAGGTGGCAGTGAGCCAAGATCACACCACTTCAATCCAGCCTGGGTAACAGAGTGAGTCTCTGTCTCAAAAGAAAAAAAAAAGAAAATTCATCTTGAATTATAACGTCCATAAACTGCAAACTATCCAAATAGCTATCAGTCCTATAATGAGATTGTAATATATTCATGTAATGGGAAAGAAGACAATAATGAAAAAAGAATGAACAATGAACAGAGAAAAAAATCCAACAACATGAATGAATCACACAGATACACTGTTGAGCAAAGAGGGCTGACTCAAGAATACCTCCTATATGATTTCTCTTATAACATGTTCAAAAACAGGCACAATTAATGAAAAGTGACCACAGTTAGAATATCAGCAGGTAGTCGGATCTGACTGAGAGGAGAAAGGGAGAAGCCTTCTAGAGTAATAAAATTATTCTATATCTTGATATGGGTAGTGGTTACATGGGTATGAATATTTGAAAAAAATCAAATTGTCTATTTAGATATACATTTGGCTATTCAGATATACATTTCACCATATATAAATTATACCTAAATAAAGAAATTTAAGAAAATTATGAGACAATGGGAAAATTTTTCAAACACTGTAATTTATTTTATGAAATGCCAGTGACACCAGATAACAGGAATTGTTATTTTAATATCTGTACTTACAAAATTACAAGTTGCAACTCTATATTAGTATCCCAAATAATTTTTTCCCAACTTTGTATTTTAAAAATGGATAAATTGAAACCTACACAAAATTGAAACACTAGTACAATCAACAACCATATGTCCTTCATCTAGATTCACCAATTGTTAACATTTTGCTACAGTCACTTCCTCTCTCTCTCTCTCTCTCTCTCAGTTTTGGCTGAACTGTTTGAAAATAAGTTGCAGACATCATGACACTTCATCCTTAAAGGATATTATTCTACAGAACCAAAGTATCATTGGTTATGACTGGTTATCATTGTATCATTGGTTATCAATGTATCATTGTTAAATTGGTTAAACCAAATGTATCACTGATATAATATTATTTAGCATATGGTCCATGTTCAAATTTCCCCAGTTGTTCCAGTAATATTCTTTACAGATTCCTCCCATCCCCCATCCAGAAAACTATCCCAGACTCATGCATTGCATTTGGTTGTCCTATTTCTTTTTCTTTTTTTCCTTTGAGAGAGAGTCCCTCTATGTTACCCAGGATGGAGTGCAATGGCATGATCTCAGCTAATTGCAACCTCCGCCTCCCAGGTTCAAGCAATTCTGCCTCAGCCTCCCGAGTATCTCAGTCTCCCGAGTATCTGGGATTACAGGCGCCTGCCAACACATCTGGCAGACTTTTTTTTTTTTTTTTTTCATTTTTAGTAGAGATGGGGTTTCACCATGTTGGCCAGGCTGGTCTCAAACTCCTGACCTCAGGTAATCCACCCACCTTGGCCTCCTGGGGACCTCAGGTAATCCACCCACCTTGGCCTCCTGGGATTACAGGTGTGAGCCACCACATCTGGCATGGTTGTCCTATTTCTTGAGTCTTTTTCTGTCTGATATACCATGCATCACATGGTATTAATTTTTTTAAATTTATTTTTGGCTTTTCATGACATTAACAATTCTCATCCAATATAGGTCTTTTTTTTTTTTTTTTTTTTGAGGTACAGTCTTGTTCTGTTGCCCAGGCTGGAGTGCAGTGGCACAATCTAGGCTCACTGCAACCTCTGCCTCCAGGGTTCAAGCAATTCTCCTGCCCTCAGCCTCCCGAGTAGCTGGGATAACAGGTATGTGCCACCACACCCAGCTAATTTTTGTATTTTTAGTAGAGATGGTTTTCGCCATGTTGGCCAGGCTGGTCTCGAACTCCTGACCTCAGCTGATTCACCTGCCTCGGCCTCCCAAAGTATAAGCCACTGCTCCTGGTCCCAATACAGGTTTTCAATTTTCCTGTACATGAAACCCAAAACTCTCCCAGTGATTTTTATTTACTTAGTGTCTTCTGCAACTTTTATCACAGCATTGGTACCCAAATACCTTTATCCTGACAAGTCTGGATGAAGCTATTTATCAAATACAGACACAGGACAGCTCAATGTTTAAACAAAGCTTAAGATTATTCTGCTTTAACTCACCGCTGAGTCTGAGCAGGCCATGGGGTCTGGTTTGGCGTGGGTACCGAATTCGTGGGACTCACTAGCATGGCACTATAGATATTGGAAGCAACCACAAGTATGCAGAGAAGAATGGGCCCGATGATTGCACCTTCCAGGCCTAGGTAGTATGCTCCGCCAGCCACTGCCAAGCCTGTCAGGTAAGGATGGCCACCTCTGGAATAAAGAGCATACCAGTTCGTTCACAACCTTTAACACACAAAAACTGGAATAAATCTGAAATACATTTCTAATACAATGTTCATTCTTTAATACACTATGTTTTTAAGTATATTATCAGCTTTTTTTAGATCTTTCTTTAGATCACCTCGATGCATATAATTGAACATTACAATAATATTGAGACGCAATAATTTTTTTCCTATGGGTGACTAGCGCCTCTGTTTATAGCTCCAGGAATGAAAGAATAAAGTCAGCAATGTTAACAGCTATTTTATACCCATTACAGGTGCCTGCCTATGGTGGGTTAATGTTGGCTCAGGACTGGTTAGGAGTCACCTGTTAAGTATACCTCCAACAAAGATAATTAAGTGAGCACAATTTAGCATGTAATTCAGTTAATTATGCTTTTATAAGACAACAACAACAGTAGCATCCCTGTTACTCATAGGTCAGGCTTTGGCAACCTCCTAAAATATAATTTTTAACACAGGTAATGATAAAAGGCCTCCTGAGGAAAATCTCTGTCATAAAGCCCAAGATTTCTATTTCACAGGAGAATCAAAAATGCCCTCCAGCTTATTACAGTATCACTTATGTAAGTGGAATGAAATAAAATAGAACACAGCAGCATAGCACACTGATAATGAAAAGACCACTGACATCAGAAGGACTGAGAAATAAGTCACATACTGTTTGTTTCTAGTTTTAAACATGAGATGAGAACAATTCAAGTGAGGGGCAAATAACTAAATAACTTGGAAGGATGTTCTACATTACAGTTAAAACAAAGTAAGACTTGTGGAGAACCAGTCTTCAAGGAACCAATATGCTATATTGATAATGCGTTTGTCTTTCTCATTCCAAAAAAATGATTAGGGCAATATTCCGTGTTTTCTAAGTAAACTTCTTCCCTAAACAACACATTCAAGGACATTATCAAACATGCTTAAAGCTTTTTTTTCACTCTGTCACCCAGGCTGGAGTGCAGTGCCACAATCATGGCTTTCTACAGTCTCGACCTTCTGGGCTCAAGTGACCTTCCTATGTCACCCTCCTGAGTAGCTGGGACCACAGGCATGTGCCACCACGCCAACCTACTTTTCGTATTTTTGTGGAGATGGGGTTTCACCATGTTTCCCAGGCTGGTATTGAGTTCCTGGGCTCAAGTGATCCAACTGCCTTGGCCTCTCAAAGTGGTAGGATTACAGGCTTGAGCCACCATGCTCAGCTTTAAGGCTTAAAAAAAAAAGAAAAAAGAAAAACACGTGTGCGAGCTTATGAATAAAAGTGTACCCTATTAAAAACTAAAACAATTTATGTCAAACCTTTCATTTTCCAATGACAATGTTTAAAGACAGTATTTTAGGTCGGGCATAGTGACTCACGCCTGTAATCCCAGCACTTTGGGAGGCCAAGGCAGGCAGCTGAGGTCAGGAGTTCAAGAGCAGCCTGGCAAACATGGTGAAACCTGGTCTCTACTAAAAATACGGAAATTATCTGGGTGTGGTGGTGCACCCCTGTAATCCCAGCTACTCAGAAAGCTGAGGCAGGAGAACAGCTTGAGCCTGGGAGGTGGAGGTTGCAGTGAGCCAAGATTGAGCCACTGTACTCCAGCCTGGGCGATAGAGTGAGACTTTGTCTCCAAAAAAAAAAAAAAAACAAGAGTATTTTATTTTTAAGATAAAATCACATATAAATCTTTAACTCCAGCTATAAACCTTAATATAAAATTTATAGCAAATTTTAAAGAAATTAAAGTACTTAAGTATAAATCATACTTATTCCTGCTCAAATGGCAAGTGTTAACACACTAGTTAACCACACTATGATGTTCAGCTTTTTAATATTCTCTCTCAAGTTTTATACATAAAAGTTCCCCTAAGTCTGGCTTATGGAGTTGCTTATTTCTTTTTGCTCTGGAATTCTGGGGCTTCAGCACTGTTCAATATCAGTTATCATTTAACTTTCAGCCTAGATTTTCATAAGCAATGTGAATCTGAATATATGACTAACTGAGAACTGGCTTGATTTACTTAATGTAATTTCTAAAAGAGACATCAAAACCTATAGAAACAGGCATTTATTTATTGTATTATATGGCTAAAGTATTGATTCTGACTTAGATTTAACCTGTATTTATCATAAAACCATTCTAATTCCATCTTTAGACAGCTCTGCTTGCCAGAAATTTACTTGCTGAGATTTGGTTTCACATGGAAATCCTCAGACATACAATCTAACATTTTCTCCAAAACCAAAGAAGTAATAAAAATAACAATTAACTCTTCATTGTACTTGAAATATTTGATGTATATCGGATCATAATTTTCTAGGTTAAATGTCACTAAATCAAGAGAAAATTATTCACAATTTGGTTTTAACTCAGGACATCATATATTAATATTATAAATAAATATGTAAATAAGAAAATATTGGCTGGGCATGGTGGTCCATTCCTGTAATACTAGTGCCTTTGCAAGTTCAAGGCAGGAGGACTGCTTGAGCCCAGGAGTTCAAGGCTGCAGTGAGATATGACTGCACCTGCATTCACGTCTGGGTGACAGAGATATTATCTCAAAAAAACAAAGAAAAAAAGTTGCTCTGTAACTTTGGAGCAACAATAACAACAACAACAACAAACCCCAAAATATCCTGCCTTGTCAAAAATATTATTTTAAATTAAAATTTCATTATATCAGTGGGAACACAAAAGATTATTTCACTGAAAACTACTACTACCAGTTCTTTTGTACAACCCCAGGGGAAAAAAATCCTGCTTTAAAAAAAAAAAAACAAAACAAAACCAAAAACCAGAAATGCCTAGATGATTCACTAACAACTTAAGAAATTCTGTGGATTACATACCCTGATATGTCAGAGTAGATTGCAGTATCTACAAAGTATGTTGGCAAGAGATGAAAAATCAACAGTAAAACGGCCTTGCATCCTAACCCTTGTGTCAGCCACAGGTCTAGAACTGCAGGTACTGCTGCCCAATATGTCCCCAGGAACGGCACTGCTCCAAGGATTGCTGCTAACGCTGAAAAAAGAGTAAAAGAAAAGCAACTTACCATCATCAGCAAAACGCCAACAAGCAATAGAACCTAAGCAGTGGCTCCTCCTCCTTAACAATTTCCAACAAAACAAGTTAAATACTCACAAATCAAATATTAGGGAAATGACATACCCTATCTAACTGAATTTTCTAGCTAAATAAAGGCTCAATATCTTAAAACGTGATACTAAAAACCTTTCTAAGTATGTGTTTTATTTATGGATCTATTCTTAAGCAGTAAAATTTCAGGGTTCTGCAGTTGTTACTCTCAATCAGTAGTTAATACACAGTCCTATAAATACAGCTACAGAACATGTGTCAAAACTTGTACTGATTCCAAAGCCCAATCAGAAATTAGTTTCTAAACCTCAGCATATTCTTTACTTTGCTTCTTTCTAATAAAAATAAACAGAAAAAAATCCTGAGTTGAAGGACCCTGCTTCAAGGTCATTCCCTTCCAGAGCAGTATGTTCAAGCGATCTTCCTCCATCTGGCTTCTCTCCAGGTTAAGAGTAAAACAGATGTAGCATCTAGTTCTGGTCCTACCAGAAGCCAGGTACGTGACCTTGGAAAACTGGTCTCACATCTATACGGTAAGACTACTACCTACTCTGCGCGCCTCAAAGGGTGCTTGCATGCCAGAGGGTAGGTTAGTGAAGATCACAGTAGGGAAGAACGTGAATGAACTTGAAAATGCAGAAGGAAGGAAGCACAGACAAATGGGGGAAGGGCAGCTGGTGGTAGAGGCAAATGTGAAAGGCAGAGATATTTAGGAAAACAAGCAGCCATAGAAATAAAGGAAGAAAAAGTGGAAGAACCATCATAACAGATCTTAATAGGTATGGAGACAGCTTATGTGCCCTCAAAAGCATTCATCTTGCCCTGGGATGTTATCCCTCATGGACAAAGCTATTTGACAACGCATTGCTCCCTGCCAGTCAGTTCAATTCAAACATTATTTAAAGCCGATTATGTGCTAGGTGTTATGCTAAATGCTAGAACATTTGTTCATTTAACAAATATATTTTTTTAATTTAAAATTTTTTTTTTATTTTTCAAAAAGATGGGGTTTCACCATGTTGGTTAGGCTGGTCTTGAACTCCCAACCTCAGGTGATCTGCCTGCCTTGGCCTCCAAAGTGCTTGGATTACAGGCGTGAGCCACCACACCTGGCTCATTTAACAAATATTTAAGGCAACTGATATGGTTTGGATCTGGGACCCTACCAAAATCTCATGTCAAACTGTAACCCCCAGTATTGGAGGTGGAACCTGATGGGAGATGATTGGATCATGGGGATGGATTTCACCCCTGGGTAGTGTTCTCACGATGGTGAGTGAGTTATCGTGAGATCTGGTTGTTTAAAACTGTGTATTCACCTCTCCCCCTCTTCCTCCTGCTCTAGTCATGTAAGACATGCCTGCTTCACCTTCACCTTCCACCGTGATTATAAGTTTCCTGAGGCCTCCCCAAAAGCAGGAGCCACTATGCTTCCTGTACAGCCTGCAGAACAGTAAGCTAATTAAACCTCTTTTCTTTATAAATTACCCAATCTCAAGTATTTCTTTATAACAATGAGAGAACAGGCTAATATAGCAATGTTTTCTGTGCGCTGGGTATGGTTCCAGCTGCTGGGGATACAGCAATAAACAAATACATTACAAATCATATTCTGCTCCTAATATGGACTAGACTGGATCTCAAGCCACAAAATTTAGTTTTTTAAACTTGAGGAAATAGACGTTTCCTAACTGGTAAAATGGCTTAACTTTCCTTAAATAGAGAACACTGGAAGATATAACATGGTTGTTACCTGACGGTATGAAGACAATATTGATGCCAAATATAGTATGAGTCAGCCAGGTGTACAATCCATAGAAGCCAGCCATTTTGAGGGAAGCATCAAACACCCCTCTGGAATGCCCAAAGATAAAAGCAAAGAGTAAATAAACACAGTGTCATATTGTGATTTAGAAAAATCACGTGGCCACTTGATTCCAAATCCAGTAACAGCTTTCTTTAGTTTTCTACTGAACTGAGAATGCTGTTCTCATTTTATTTCAAAAAAACATAAAGACCTTACTTTAAATATATTTACTTATTCTTTATATAATATGAAATGGTTTATTTTGAAATGTTTACTAAGCTATTCTTTATATTTCTGATGAAAAAAATAACTGAACTGAAATACCTTAAAATACCATATTCACTGAAATAATTCATCAACTTTTCACTCTTTGTGAAAAGTTATTTTCAGTTATTTCACCACCAAAGCAAATGGAAAGAAAATTAAGTATGAATAACATGTTTCCAAGGATACAGTTAAACTCTAAGAAACCCAGGTGGTGGCCAGCCCTCCCTTTTTGGAAAGAGCCAATAAGGGACAGCGTAACTTGTATTTCACCAACCTTTCTTCGCTTTAACAAAATCTTCCTATGTTTCTTAAACTATGCAACTAGGCCTACAATGTAACATCTCTTAAAAATGCTATCAAAGAATGATCATTGGGGGAGAATTTATGGAAAAAAAAATTACTAACTCCAAAGCAAAAGCAGAGAGGAAAATACAAGAGAGATAAAAACAGACACATATATTTGGTGACTAATAAAGGAATTCCATACATGAAAATCTGCAATGTCAGGCGCTCTGTGTTTTTCAGTTGGAAGATGAGTAAGGCAGCACTAGTAAGGAGGAGAAATAAGGAACTCTTCAGGGAGCACACAAAAATGGCAATCCTTAAGTAATCTCAAGGCAGCACAAAATTGTAAAAACCTGGACTCTATGGGACGGTGCAGAGGGGTGCAGGGAAAGCACCCTCATATGTTCACTACATAGGAAGGAAAGAAGAGACTTTAGCGGCAATGGTGACCTTGTACATGCAAAAGGAAACACCAAGCTTTACTAAAGCATCCCAAGACGTATAGTGTTAAGAGCAAAGCCAAACGCTGTAATCTAGTGATTCAGTTGTTCAGCAGCGTTCTGGGACATGGATCCACGGACCCAATTCTAAAACCTGCTTTGTCATCCTGACAAGTAGCTTTCGCTAGACAATGTCTTAAAGGTGCCATGACTCTGCAACAAGAACCCAGAATAAAGTAGGATCAAAAATACCCAAAGAAAGGGAAAGACTCCAAAGAAAATACAAAGGATCCGCTCAACGACTAAACAGAGAGGACAGAGAAAAAAGAAAATGACAGAGCTTCAGGTCTTAAACCTGAAGGAGAAAGAATGGCATTGTCTCAAAGAAATGGAGAAGGCCAGAATGGAAGAGGCATGAAAGAAATGGGGAGTTTGTTTAGTTTGGGCAACAGGAACTCGAAAAGGAGGATGAAAATACCCTAGAAGTAGCTGAAATAAGAGACAACGCTTAACAGAGAATTCAGAACAAGACAATTGAGATGCACTAGAATAATCATAGAAGAGCAAAAAACATCTTAAAGGGGCAAGTGGAGAGAAAATAGGACAACAGGTTGTGTTTTCATAAGGGACCTAAAGACAAAGAAATACCAGCCAGAGAGGTAACGAAATCATTTTGGTAGTAGAAGGAAAATCACTAGAGTGCAGTATTCCCAGAGACTAAGGTGAAGGTAGGTTTTGAGGGGGAGGAAATAATAACATCAGTGACCACAGAGAAAAAGTAAGGAAAAAAGTATCAAATTTGCCTACAACTAGGGAGGTCAATGAGGAAAACATATGATGTGATTTTTTTCCTTAACCTTGTGTTACTAAAAAATTTTTAAGTCAAAAATAAGTTGACACCAAAGGTGCAACAGAATATCACAACTCAATCACCCCTGTGAGTGGCAACCAAACAAGGCTAATCCAGTAAGGACCACATGTAGAAAACAGCACAGTCTTCTTCCACCGCTGAGAATATTGGTTGCTGGTAACATTCTCAAGACAACTTTTAAATGCACTATGTATTGCTTGCAGTTACCAAACATATTCATGTAACCCAGTGAGGGATGAAGACAATATATTCACCTCTACCTCACTACTCATGATCTGGCACACAAGTTTTATAAATAAAACAGCAGAGAAAAATTCTCTTACAATTTACAAGAAGGCAGAATTTTTTAACTCCCTCAAATTCCTAGCAACTTCTTCTTGTATCAGCTTTATTAAACAATGATTTACAAATAAAACTCACCAATTTAAGCGTTCAATTCAGTGATTTGGATAAACGTGTAAGTTCTATGACCATCATTATAATCAAGATGTAGAACATTTGTATCACCTCAAAAAGTTCCTTCATCCCCCTCCTATAGTCAAACCCTCCCTAAACTCTGGCCTCTGATGGCCACTAGATATGCTGTCACTATAATTCTGCCTTTTCTAGAATTTCATGTAAACAACATCATAAATTATATAGCTTTGTATTAAACTGTGGTAAAATACCCATGGCACAATATTTACCATCTGAACCATTTTGAGTGTGCAGTTCAGTAGTGTTGAGTACATTCACGTTGTCATGTAGCCTTTGGTGTTTCTTTCACCTAGCATAATGCTTTTGAGCTTCACCACATTGCTGAATGTATTAGTTTGTTCCTTTTAATTACTGAGTAGTATTCCATTATGTAGATCTACCACAATTTGTTTATCCATTCACCAGATGATATGCATTTGAGGTGTTTCCAGTTTGGGGGTATTAAAAATAATGCTGCTATGAACATTTGTGTACAAGTATTTGTAGATACATGCTTTCATTTATCATCTGTAAATACCTAGAAGTGGACATACTGGGTCATACGATATCTATTTAGCTTTATAACTAATACTAGCTTTAATCGCTCAATTCAGAAAAAATTAATAGTACATGGATACCAAACCAGAAGCCACTACCTCCTACATCACAGCACATCTCCTCAAGGTATAAGGTTAAACCTCACAGTACTATATGAGTGGATACTGGCAGGAAGAGCAATTCAGCTCATGAAGAGCTAAATAATAATGCATCTGAAGCTCCTAGTAACTGACCTAGTACACAGTAGATGCTCAATAAACAGTGGCTATTAGCAGAAAATATGCTGTGTGTGCACAAGAAAATACTACTCAGCCACCAAAAAGAAGGAAATCCTGTCATTTGTGATAACATGGATGATTCTTGAGGACTTTCTGCTAAGTTATATAAGCCAGGCACAGCACAGATAGACAAATACTGCATGATCTGACTTGTAAGTAGAATGTACGAGTTGAACTCATAGAAGTAGATAGCAGGATGGTGGTTGCCAGGGGCTGGAGAGATGGTCAAACGGTACAAAGTTTCAGTTAGGGTAAGTTCAGGAGAGCTACTGTACAGCATAGTGACTATAGTTAATAATAATGTATTGTATACTTGAAAACTGGTAAGATTACATCTTACATGTTGTCACAACAAAAATGGTATATGAAGTAATGAATATATTAATTAGCTTGATTTAACCATTTCACAATGTAACATTATATTACAAACTATAAATATATAAAATTTTTACTTGTTGCCTAGCTGGTCACGGTAGCTCATACTTATAATCCTAAACTGTGAGAGGCCGAGGCGGGTGGATCGCTTGAGAGCAGGAGTTCAAGACCAGCCTGGGCAACAGGTGAAACCCTGTCTCTACTATAATTACAAAAACTTAGCCAGGCATAGTATGTGCCATTAGTTATATGCCAGATGAAATTTTATTTGACTTTGGGAGTAAATTATTACTAGCAATCTCTGAATTTTAGGTTCCAAAGAACCATGGAGATGAGTGATAATTATATGCCCAGTATTATAGGTTATTTAACTTTACAATTTTAAATAAACAAACTGAAACTTTCTGGCATGCCATTCGCATGTGTACAGCACATAACTGTACTTTGCATGTAGTGTGTTATGTTAGCTTCCTGTTGCAGCTGTAACAAATTACCAAAAACTCAACTAGCTTAAAACATACTTTTTATCTTATAATTCAGTCCAGAAGTCCTAAAACCAAGATGTCACATTGTTTTTGGAGGATTTAAGAAAGAATCTGTTTTCTCTTCATTTTAGTTTCTTGGGGTCTGTTTGTTTCTTTTTTTAAGGCTAGCTAAGTAAAGCAATGAGAGTAGAGAGGGAATGAGCAATCTGTAACTGGCTGTGATCATTTAGTTGTGAACATGACCACACTTGGACAAACTTTTTCCAGCTTTTAAAGGCTGTCTTCATTCCTTGGCTCATGGCCCCAACTTCCGTCTTTCAGGCTAGTAGTGTGGCATCCTCCAATCTTTCTCCATCTCTGAGCTCTGCTTCTATCCACATGTCTCCTTTATTCTGACTTTCCTGTCTTTGTTTTCTAATAAGATGTTTTTATTGAGATGAAGCTCATATAACATAAATTTCATCAGTTTCATGTATACAATTGAGTGGTTTTTAGTATACTCACAATTTGTGCAGTTATTATCATTAATTCTAGAACTTCCTCCCTCTTAAAAGGACTTTTTTAAAACTTGTTTTTCTTCTTTCATTAAAAATAAATAAATAAATAAAGATATAGTTGACAAATAATTTTTTTTTTGGAGACTGGGTGTCAATCTGTCGTCCAGGCTGGAATGCAGTGTTGTGAGATCTTGACTCATTGCAACCTCTGCCTCCCAGGCTCAAGTGATCCTCCCACCTCAACTTCCCAAGTAGCTGGGACCACAGGTGCACACACAACCCCCTATGTGCGAAGTACTGTTATGTGCTGTGTGTATGCAAGTAGCGTACCAGAAAATTTTGGTTCGGTTATTCTACTTTGAGGCAGACTCTGGCTCTGTCACTCAGGCTGGAGTTCAGTGGCACAATCTCGGCTCACTGCAACTTCCGCCTCCTGGGTTCAGGTGATTCTTCTGCCCCAGCCTCCCGAGTAGCTGGGACTACAGGTGCATGCCCATGCCTAATTTTTGTATTTTTAGTAGAAACGGGGTTTCACCATACTGGCCAGGCTGGTTTCAAACTCCTGACCTCACGATCCTCCTGACTCAGCCACCCAAAGTGTTGGGATTACAGGCGTTAGCCACTGTGCCTGGCCAGTTCAGTTATTTCAAATAACCTATAATACTAGACATATAATTATCACTCATCTCTAGGGTTCTTTGGAACCTAAAATTCAGAGATTGCTAGGAATAATTTACTCCCAAAGTCAAATAAAACGTCATCTGGCATATAACTAATGGCATGCACCATATAGTTTGAATGGGCTACCAGAAATCATTAATCAATGAAAGCATGTTACTTACCATCATACCGCTGGAAAGACCATTTTCCCATTTCATTCTTTCATTGATTGATATCAACCAGTTAGTTGACATTTTTTGGATACTCAAATTCAGTAAGCACATCCCTGTCTTACTATTTATGAAAGTCATTATGGTAACAGGGTTTTTTTGTTTGTTTTGTTTTGAGACAGAGTCTCACTCTGTCACCCAGGCTGGAGTGCAGTGGCACAGTCACAGATCACTGCAACCTCCACCACCTGGGCTCAAGCGATTCTCCTGCCTCAGCCTCCTGAGTAGCTGGAACTACAGGCATGTGCTACCATATCTGGCTAATTTTTGTATTTTTTAGTAGAGACACGGTTTCTCCATGTTGGCCAGGCTGGTCTTGAACTCCTGACTTTAGGTGATCTGCTCACCTTGGCCTCCCGAAGCGCTGGGATTTCAGGCGTGAGCCACTATGCCCAGCCTCATTTCTTTTGTTGGGAGCATTCCATATCTTCCTCCTAACTACTTGAAACAATATAATTTATTACTGTTAACTACAGCCATTCCACAGTGCTGTATAACATTAGAACTTATTCCTTCTAAGTAATTTTTGTATCCTTTAAGAAATCTCTCTCTACCCACCCCTTCTCAGGCCAAACCTCCCTTGAGAGGTCACATCTTCCCTTCCTTGGCTCATCTGCCCTGGAGACCCAGCTCCACAGTATGTTATATAGCAACCTGGCTGACATTAGATTTCCAGCATAAGGGGAACAGCCACACTGTGCATTCAGCCCTAGAGAGCTGCTAAAGGGGCACAGGGGATGACCTGCTTATGTGGAATTCTTCCATTCTCCTCCTCCAAACTAGTGGTGAATCACAGACAGAAACATACAATGACAGCATCACATTAGATCATCTGGAGGCTATGGCAGTAGTAAATATTAATTCAGTATTTTTATACAGTAATACATGGTTATGTGTCCTTGACAATGCCCAGTGATTGTGGATGTTTATTCTAATGCTAACTAAAAAAATAACCAAGGGGTTGTTTCAGTTACATAGACAAATAGTAAACATGTGTATCCCAAAACTACTTCCATAGTAAACCCAGTAAAGTGAATTTAGCAGTTTTTAAAGCATCGCAATGAGAAACTAAATAAAAGAAACATTTTTAAGGTAATTCACAGTGGAAACTTAAGTTTATGAGATGAATCATCAGGCAGGTTAAAAAAGGCATACATTTACTGTCTTATTATTTAAGAACTGCAGCTAATTTAATTTCCCCAAATATGCATTAAGACATTTCTGCTTGTCCATTTCAGTGTTGGGAGAGATTTCTTTAAATAAATGAAAATACATTTTCTTTTCTTACAGCTTTATATTCTTCTTACACATTTAAATATTGTTTATATTCTCAAATCAATGAGAATTTGTACTAAATATTCAATTTGCTCAACGTAAAAAATGGAAACAGTGATTTGCTAAATGATCAATGCTGACCTTTTTTAATCCAAATACTTTTAATTATCCAAAATTGGGAGGTACAGGTGGGAAGCATGTTCACTTTCCAAATGTGAATCACATTACATACACATTCTCTTATCTAATTCAACAGGATGCCCACCCACTGGCACTGAAAAGCTGTAATCCCAGCAAGCAAGAGCCATACCCGTGTGCATGCACTCATGTGAAAATATCACACACACTAAATTGCATTGAGGCCGTGACAACATGCAACTTAGTAATGTGCAATATCTCCACCAGAGCAAGCAGAATGGGAGCATCGGGGAAGAAGGGTGTGATGTACACATTCAGGAGACAACATGCTGCTAAAGAGAGGAAAATGGTCTGGGGATAAAGGATGCATGCCATTGACTCAAAATTTCATGAAATGAAAACCCAATTGCAAATGTATTCAACTGAGAAGAATACTTATTCAGAATCAAAACAATGATTAAGGTTCAAAACGTCAATGAGATTGTGATCATAAAGAAGCCACATATTTTGGAAGGCAAAGCTTCAAAAACAGACACATTCAATGTCTGGTCATGCAATTAACCCCCAATTTCAATTCCACCTTTTACTTATTCACAGATCATATAAATGAATGTAATGATTTCCACTTAGCCGCAACATGGATGATGATTAACAACTGATGCTTATAAAAGTTGGTATCACTGATATTTGTAGGCTAAACTGTACTCTGAGGCTATTATAATAATGTTTTCATAATCATTTATAAATTATAAATCATAACCATTTATTTTTTCCCTCACAATCTTTTTCCATGAAGAAACATATTGCCTCTTCAACACAAACCTTCAGGATGAAAAATCCAACAGGAGCTCTTAGAAACAGAATTCACTATCATCTTCTCCAGAGGAGAAAGCTCTTCAGAGGAATCTCTATAAAATCTGTACATTTTAAGTCTTGAAATTGAGCCAGTAAAGAGACAGCTCTAAGAACTTAAACTGCAAAAAAATCACCTTGAATTAAAGCCTTCAATTTACATAACTTGATATAGCTTTGGTTAGAAAAATGGTCCAGGCCATAAACTGTTCTTTAGTCTTTAGTCTGTACCATATTTATCAGACTTATAAAAATCTATCAATTCTGAGAACCTTTAGATTATAGTTCTGGTACCAAAGGTTGTTAAAACTTTTTTCTGTATTTAAAATAAGGTGATAAAAAAACAAATGGTTTTTAAATCCCAGTATACTTTGGAACCAAGACATGAGCTACCATTATAATATATAATTAGTGTGTGCACTCCCAAGAAGGTAAGTCTAATTTATAAAAGACGGATTTCCTCATATCCCTGTAGATGACAGCATTGTTTCTAATCTCAAATTCTCTCTGGAGACAAAGACCTGAATTTCTAAGTCCCATTCTCTTTTATTTTATTTTATTTTTTTTTTTGAGATGGAGTCTCGCTTTGTTGCCCAGACTGGAGTGTAGTGACGCGATCTTGACTTACTGCAACCTCCGCCTCCTGGGTTCAAGCAATTCTCCTGTCTCAGCCACCAAAGTAGCCAGGATTACCGGCACCTGCCTCCACGCCCAGCTAATTTTTGTGTTTTTAGTAGAGACAGGGTTTCACCATGTTGTCCAGGCTGGTCTTGAACTCCTGACCGCAGGTGATCTGCCCACCTTGGCCTCCCAAAGCGCTGGGATTACAAGCGTTAGCCACTGCACCCAGCCAAAGTCCCACCCTCTTATGTCCAAAAATGTAACTCATGATCTCACCTAACCAGCTCCTCCTGAGAGAATGCATTATAGTGTAACAGAATACGTGTTTTCAATCAGTTGAATGTAGGTGTGACTCACAGCTTTACTTACCACAGACTGGCAAACACGACATCTAGGAATTAAGTTTAAAACAAAAAAAGGTGGCATGTTTGCTAAGGAAAAAGGTGACTCAATGACAGACATTTAGAGGATGGTCTGCGCTAAGAAAGCAGAACAAAAGAAAATTCAAAAGCTGTGAATTTGAAAATAGAAACATTTTTCTAAGAATAAGAGTCAGTAACAGTGAAGGTTACTTGAGGAAAATGGAAGTATCATCTTTCTTGAAGTTCTTTATGAACAAGGTAGATATTTTTCTGCAAGGCTTGGCATAATTCACACTGACTGGAGAATTCCTACCAGCCTTTGATATGGCTGCTCCAGTAGCATTATCCTATTGGGAAGATAAAAGGTTAGCCTTCCTTGTTGGTACAGCATTTGCAGAAGCTTTTTTGAGTCAGAAAGATATCATCTAGATAAAGAAAAGATAATCTATTGCTAGAATTTTTGTCATTTCATTTATTCAGTAAAGATGATAGCCAATGGTCACATAGGACTTAGGAGGGAAGCTATAGCTGGTACTTCCCTCAAAAGAGCTTCACCCCAAATGCTGTTACACTGGATAATATACTCCCAAATCTGGAATCTTTACAGATTGCCCCATGTGGATACCTGAGGGCACTATACAGATGTTAAGAGCATTTTTTAAAGAATCCCACTTGACAGCCAATCAAGGAAACAGGTAGTAGTGAAGACCTTACCCAGGCCTTGCTAGTAGGAAAAAGGGAGAGAACTTAGCAAAGTTTCTACATACATTATATTTTCAGGAGCATGCACCCTGTTTGAATGTAACTGACGGTTTTCTAACAATCAAAATGGGATTCTCCCTAGCTATTACATGAATACAGTGAAAAAATAAACCAATATCAGTCAGATCCGATTATCAGAGGAAAAAACAAACAAACAAACAAGATTTCTGTGGAAGACTAGTTCCAGATAATGGTATTTATTAAAAGTATATGGAAACAGAAATGCCAGCCAAAGATTCACTACTCAAGAGATGCTTAAGACCACCTGGTTAACAACATACTAGAAAAAAGAGCTCTAATGGACAATACGAGGGTTTAATTTGAGATCAATTCCTAAGAAGTAAAAATGTATTTGAGTCTTGTTAATGAGCAATGAGGACAAGGGTTGGAGGAGGGGCTGAGAGAGGCCTGCTCCACAAAAGGGCACTCCCTACCATAAATGATGAAGAGGAAAAGAAAGGAAGCCAAGAGCCATGACCTGGAAAAAGCTTATGGGGAGGAAAAGTTGAAGAAGTTCATTCAGAAATCAAGTCTGTAAATACGTGGATGCCAGAAGTCATGATGAAAGTTTCTGGCCAGAACGTGCAGTGCATACAGAGCCTATGACCTAGAGATAACCAACAATTCTGCATTTCCAGTATCCAATCTACCCCTTGCAGAGGGCACAGCTTGGCTCTAGGATAGAAGGAGAAACAGGAAGGCCACCTACTCTCCTTCTGGAGCAAAGCTAGAACTCGTGACAGCAGAGAGTTCTGAAAGAAGTAGGAGATGGGGGTGGTGGAAGCGGGGGTTCTCCTAAGCAAGTGACATGATGCTAAGAGCTAGTCTAAGATCCTGCTGATGGAAAGCTGATGGGGATACACAATTACATCTTTGTAAATCACATGTTTAAGAGGAGGTTATCAAAACTGCTTTGAATTTTTAATTTTTGTTTTGTTTTTGAGACAGGGTATTACTCTGTTGCCTAGGCTAGGCAGTGGTGTGACCATGTTCACTGCAGCCTCTATCTTCCAGGCTCAAGCAATCCTACCATGCCAGCCTCTTAAGTAGCTGAGACTACAGGTGCATAACACCATGCCTGGCTAATCTTTCATATTTTTAGTAGCCACAAGGTCTTGCTATGCTGCCCAGCTGGTCTCAAATTCCTGAGCTCAAGCAATCCTCCTGCCTCAGCCTCCCAAAATACTGGGATGACAGGTGTGAGCCACTGTGCCCGGTCTTTTTTTTTTTT
>NW_016107559.1:532814-534151 GCF_001604975.1 Cebus imitator | reverse complement strand
CCAGTATTTTGGGAGGCTGTGGCGGGCAGATCACTTAAGGTCAGGAGTTCAAGACCAGCCTGGCCAACATGGTGAAACCCCATCTCTACTAAAAATACAAAAATTAGCTGGGTGTGGTGGTGCACACCTGTAGTCCCAGCTACTTGGGAAGCTGAGGCAGGAGTATTGCTTGAACTCTGGGGGCAGAGGCTGTAGTGAGCCGAGATCATACCACTGCAATCCATCTCCAAAAAAAAAAAAAAAAAGAAAGAAACAGGGTGTTGCTCTGCCACCAAGGCTGGAGCACAGTGGTATGATCACAGCTCACTGTAACCTCAGGCTCCTAGACTTAAGTGAGCCTCTGGCCTCACCCTCCCAAGCAGCTGGGATTACAGGTGCATGCCACCAAGCCCAGATAATGAATTTTTTTTTTTTTTTTTGTAGAGACAAGGTCTCACTATGTTGTCCAGACTGATGTCAGACTCCTGGCCTCAAGCGATCCTTCTGCCTCAAGCAATCTGAGTTGTTGGAATTACAGGCATGAACCACTGTACCTGGCCGGAATATTTTTATTAACAACTGCACTGTTCATATTTATCCTCTGAAAATGAGATATTTTTCTTATTAACAACTGCACTGTTCATATTTATCCTCTCAAAATGAGATAAAAACCTTGAAAATACCAGAGTCCTTCACTAGTTTCACACTGAATATTATTAGGATGTTCAGACAAAAAAATAGGCTTATCGTGGAAAAAAATTTCTGGGAGAAATAAAAATAGCATAAACCTTATCCCTACCTGATAGCTTCTTCCACAGACTGGCCAATAATATTAGAAGAAGGACCAGGCTGAGATAGTGGAGTCAGGCTTATCACCCACTTCACTGGCTTGTAGTACTCATCACTGGAACTTAACAGATAAAATAGGGTGGTCAGGAAAATTATCTGCAAAACAAAGGACAGTATCTCCTAAAAAATCGTATTTGGAAACTATAGGAAGAGAGATATCTGCAACTGCAAATGAAACCAGAAATATGCTTCAATGGGGAAGGAAACGGGATGTATACTTATCTATGTGGACATACCAGAGAAAGTACAAAATTGAGAAGGGCCGTCCCGCTGTAGAAGAGGATGGTCAGGAGTGTAGTGACAGTGGTGAACAGCAGGCTCACATTTCGGCTCATAACAACCCACAAAGACTCCAAGATCTGATGAGGAGAGAAAGCTGGATATCAGAACCAATCCTCATGAAAAAAGTGTCTACAGCCATCTAGTATGCTTTTAATACAATGTTTTAGTACCATGAACTGAAAAGCTAAGAACTGAGGATTATTTCAAAGGAAAATTTAAAAAAAAAA
>NW_016107559.1:511096-532699 GCF_001604975.1 Cebus imitator | reverse complement strand
AGTAAGAAAATGGTGAATCCAAACCAAATAATACAGACAGCCATTAAAAACATCTCTGTTATAATGTGGGAAAATATTTTACAATATAATGCTAAATTTAAAAAGCAGGATTAAAAAATTTTATATATAATTGGTGGGGCATGGTGGCTCATGCCTGTAATCCCAGCACTTTGGGAGGTCAATGCAGGTAGATGTCCTGAGGTCAGGAGTTGGAGAACAGCCTGACCAACATGATAAAACCTTGTCTCTACTAAAAATACAAAATTAGCCAAGCGTGGTGGTGCATGCTTGTAATCCCAGCTATTTGGGAGGCTAAGGCAGAAGAATCACTTGAACTCAGGAGGCGGAGGCTGCAGTGAGCCAAGATGCACCACTGCACTCTAGCCTGGGCAGCAAGAGCAAGACTCCAGCTAAAAAAAAAAAAAAATCACTGTAGCTTTGTAGAAATGGCAAGCAGAGGATATAATAATGCATCACTTAATGATGGAGACACATTCTGAGACATGTGTCATTAGGCAATTTCATCCTGCAAACGTCATAGAGTATACCGATACAAACCTAAATGGTAAAGCCTGGCACATCCTAGGCTGTAAGGGACAACCTACTGCTCCTAAACTATAAACTTTGTAGCATGTTACTGTACTGAATGTCACAGGCAACCACAACACAGGTATCTGTATATCTAAACATCTTAAAGGTTCAGTAAAAATACAGTACTATCATCTTATGGGACCATGATTGTCTATGTGCCCCATCGTTAACAGAGATATTATTATGTGACACACGTCATGACTTTACCTACAGGAGGATATGCTAGAGTACAACCTGTGGTTATATTTATCTTGCAGGATCTTAAGTGAAATTCCAGTATGTGTTTTATAAGCTGTCTAGCCCCCACCCTGGCCATTTCCAACTTAGACCCATCTACAAATATAAAAAGCATCACCTCAATGACTTCATTAAATCACAATAAAAGCAATGAACAGACAGGGACAAGAGCAGTGCTCTGAGGCCAAAAATCTTTCTTGAGACAATGATCAGTATATCGAGGTCTACTGAGTTCAGCTGATTTGTCACCTACACATTCACTAGAACCAGATATCAGGAGTAAGGTTTCTCATATATATTATTAATAAAGGAGATACAATATCTATAGCACACCTGCACGTTTCATTTACGATCTCAAATCCCCTTATTATGATATCTGTTCTATTCTTCCCAAGTGGACTATCCTTCCTCTTATGAAAAATACAGAAGCAAAATGACCAGAAAATTACCATTACCAATGGCCTTCCATTACCATTTCTAAAATGCTTCCATAAACTTCACAACAATGCCATGAGAGAAGTGCAGACGATATTACCTCATTTTGTAGTTATGTAAGTTGAAGCTCACAATTTTTAAAAAAAAACTTGATCAAGGGCACAAAGCTAACAAGTTGAACTAGATCTCAGAGCTCAGATGTTGCGGGACAGAACTCACAACATCTGATTTTTGTTTTGGTGCCCTTTCCAAAACAGCAGTTCTGGTTTTTGTCATATGTTCAAGTTATTCCATCTGTTCTATGAAAAGTCCTCTCCATTCCTTTCCTACTTCAGATGTACCATTTATAAAGGCATATTTTGTTGCCCTCACCATTTCCTGCAAACCTCAGCTCAGTTTCATAAGAGAGCTCTGGCAGGCTGGTTTCATTTACAAAAACTCCTCACATAAAATCTTGAAAATGTTTCACAATGCCTACAAAAATATGCAAGATTGACTACTTGACCTCGTGGGATAAAGAATGAATGAACAATGCCATCGGTTCTAAGAAACAAGCCAACAATGCCTTTACTTGTGATTCTGACAAGCATTCTTTTTGCAGCTTCAGTCATTTTGGAATTTTTATTAAAAAAAAAATTTAAATAGTTTCAGGCATGCACTCAGAGAAAATACCTTGTGGTAATTCTTAAGAAATTAACTGAATACATTAATTTTAGACTGGTAGTCTCCAACAACAATCAAGTAACCCTTCTTACTTGAAAGAATCAACCGGAGAAAATAGAGGAAAAAACATTTTCAGAATATTAACTAAATCCTTAAAGTAAAGTGGTTTTAATTTATATGCCAGGCTTAGAGAGGAGAAAATGGATAAAGGCAGGCATAATAGCAAGGCCCGTGAAACTCTGAAAACAGAACAGATTTATGCAGACAAAATATATCCCAACTCAGGCTGGGCATGGTGGCTCACACCTGTAATCCCAGCACTTTGGGAGACCGTGGCGAGCAGATCACTTGAGGCCAGGAGTTTGAAACCAGCCTGGCCAACATGGTGAAACCCCATCTCTACTAACAATAGAAAAAATTAGCTGAGTGTAGTGTCATACACTTATAATCTGCTACTCAGCCGGCTGAAGCACGAAAACTGCTTGAACCTAGGAGGCAGAGGTTGCAGTGAGCTGAGATCACGCCACTGCACTCCAGCCTGGGCGACAAAGTGAGACTCTGTCTCAAAAAAAAAGGATGCCAATTAAGAAGTGGAAAACATGAGGCAGGTCTGGTATCACTTTAATCAACAATAGCAATGTTAAGTACTGGAAGAATGTCAAAAAGAGTTCATTATGAAACTTATGAAAAGCCCAAGAGACTTACTGAACCAACTAAGCAATGTGGTCATGAAAGGTGATCTCTACTGTGGATAAGAACTGACCAACAAGGCCTCGCCACCTCCAGTGGCTATGTAGCCCTTTACTCTGAGTCTACCGCTCACCAAACAACCTTTTGATTATTAATTTGGTTTCCTAGTGCTTATTAAGAGCCATCAGCCCACCTTCTATGGAGCCACTGAAGGAGATTCAAAGGTAATAGTTTAGAAAAACAGAGGAACAGGATATTGCTGGGATACAGAGGTCTAAATAAGAGAAAATGCCTTTCCTGGCAGAACTGAGCCACCTCTGGCTGCCTCAAGAGGGTCCAGAGGGAGCCTGGGGTTGATGGTCCACGTGAGCTCTGCTATCCTTTTCTAGTTCCAATCTTTATCTATCTAAAAGGAAGGGAGATAAGTCCGGTGACCTCAAAACACCATTTCGACTCAGCCACTATGCTTCTAAATACAAAAATAATTATTGTCTGGGCACTGTGGCTCATGCCTGTAATCCCAGCACTTTGCAAGGGCCAAAGTGAAAGGATAGCTTGAGCTCAGGAGTTCAAGACCAGCCTGTGCAACATAGCAAGACCCCATCTCCACAAAAAAAATTTTAAACTCAGCTGGGTGTGGTGGTGTATGCCTGCAGTTCCAACTACTCAGAAGGAAGAAGCAAAAGGATGAAGCAGAAGGATGGCTTGAGCCCAGGAGGTCCAAGATGCAGTAAGCCACAGTTAAACCACTGCACTACTGCCTAACGTGCTTCTCTTAATTAGTTTAATTGAGGACCTAACACCATACTAAATTCTAAGGTAGTGATAAATGAGATTCCTTTTACCTCCAAAAACTTAATGTCTAGTCTGGAAGATTAGGTATAGACACTGAAGTGTCGAAAATGGAAAAAGAATGTAAAATATGTTCAGGTATCAAAAGAAAGGTGAAAACAATAAATGCAAAAGGAGTTTGAAAGTAGAAAGACCTCAATGTGTTCTGACATACACTGGGAAGATTTCATGAATGAGACTGAAATTAAGCCACCTATTTACAACAATATCCCCCAAAAATCCTAACAAAAGAAAGCAAATAAAAATGTAAAGGCATGAGACTAAGAAATGTTCAGTTCTCTAGAAAATGAAATACAGTTTGAAAGATAACACAATATTATATTAAAAGTCTGGCCTCTGTACCCAGTGAAAGATGAACTGAATTTGAATATCAACTGTTATTTACCATGCTATTTAACACCTCTGAGCCTGTTTTTTGTTATTAAAATGAAGGCATTATACTAGTTTTGCAGAACCACTGGGAGAATTAAATTAGAAAATATTAAGCGCCTAGCACAATATTTGATACAAAAACTACTAAACAACCATCTATTCCTTGAACTGTCCATTACTCAATGTATAAATGCGTTTAGGCATACAGAAATTTTACTTGTCTTTTTGGAGGACTACATGGCAAAACTGTTATTTTAGTTTCAAAAACTGCCTATTCTCTTTCCATAGGAATTTATAAAATTTAATCATTTTTCTTTATCATCTGTCTTAATGTGATTCAACTATGTCACTTCATCAATAACAGATGCTTTTAAATTCAACTACAGGCACAAAACAAAACAAAAAGGGACTCAATATATTTAGTTAGCATACCTGAATTTGGGGGGAAAGCAAACATTCAAAGGTATTATTAGATGACACACAATTTTGTGTATGCATTGGCATTAAAGAGCCAACTGGAAGGTCCAGGATACTGGGTGGAGCCTGCTGACTGACTCATGGGCTTTTCTACAGGCTGAACTGGCAAGGACCTCCCAGCTGTTTTTAGTGTTGCACTCTTAAAAAGGAACACACTGCCAAGGATCACCAGACATGTAACAAAAGAGAAAGCAAAACAAACTAAAGAAACGCAGAGCAAACAGAGAGCAGAGGACATTTTAAATATTTTATTGGTAATATTCTTAAATAAAAAAGGATGGTTCAGAAGAAAGAGCTGTTTGATACCACTCGTATGATAGAAGAAATAAAAAATTCAATCACGGTTTCAAAGGCAAGCTGAAGCTATTTCTCAGGGGAAAGAGAAAACGGAAAAGAAGCTTTCAAAATTAAGGAATCCATGTCAAAGGCCCAACATCTGACTGACAGTGCTTAGTCAGAAAGTCAGATGAGTGGTTCTCAAAGCGTGGCCACTGGACAACTACAGTTGCCAAGATCTTTTTCGGGGTCTATGAGGACAAAACTATTTCCTTACTCAAACATGTACCTTTTCAACGTGTTAACATCTGCACTGATGGTGAAAAGTAATCAATCACAAGTGAAACTGCTGGGTCTTGTGCAGGACTCAAGGCATGACACCTAACTGTTCTAGTTAGTGTTCACTGTATTCTTCCTCACCATAAACTCAGCACCAGTTTCACTTAAGAATGTTCTTTAGGGAGCAGTAAAAGTTATTAATTGTATTAAATACTCACCCTTTAGTGCCTGTCTAATATTAATATTCTGTGTGACAAAGCACCTCTGCTGCTTACCGAAGTGAGACAGTCGTTGGAGGAAAAAGTGCTCGTATGATTGAATTGGGAGTTGAACTAGTCGATCTTTTCACTAATCACCATTTCTGCATAAAAGAATGACTGACAGACTTGATATCTGGCAGAAATTTTCTCAAAGATGAATAAGGTGAGCCTGTCTCTACAAAGAAAACAACTGATAGTATTTGTTAATAAAATGTGAGCTTTTGGCTGGGCACAGTTGCTTACACCTGTAATCCCAGCACTTTGGGAGGTTGAGGCAGGCAGACTACATGAGCTCAGGAGTTCAAGACCAGCCTGCACAACATGGCAAAACCCTGTCTCTCCTAAAAATACAAAAAAAATAAAAATAAAAATAGAAAGGCTTGGTGGTGCATGCCTGTAATCCCAGCTACTCAGGAGGCTGAGGCATGAGAATTGCTCAAACCCAGGAGGCAGAGGTTGCAGTGAGCCAAGAGCGTGCCATTGCACTCCCACCTGGGCGACAGAGCAAGACTCAGTCTCGACTTAAAAAAAAAAAAAAACCACTTGTTGAGTTTTGGGTAATATCAAAGAAGAATAGCCACAATTATCTGAAAACGCTATTAAAAGACACCTCTCTTTCCCAGTGACATATCTTTGTGAGGTTGAATTTTCTTCATAATACTTCAATCAAAACAAACATATTCCTATAGATTCAACGCAGGAGCATCCATGAGAATCCAGACATGAAACAGATTTGCAAAAATGTAAAAGAAAGCTACCCTTCTCACTAAATCTTTTTGGTTTTAGAAAATAGTATTTTTCCACAAACAAAAAGTATATTATTCATATTCACACATAATGTTATTATTTACTGAACAACTAACATGCAATCAGACCAAAAAGTTTTGAGAACCACTACATTAGAGGAAATAGAGGAAAGGAATTATCAAAAACATAAAACAAAAACAGCGAGGTGTGGTGGTTCATGCCTGTATTCCCAGCACTTTGGACAGCTGAGGCAGGAGGATCACTTGAGGCCAGGAGTTTAAGACCAGCCTGGGCAATATAGCAAGACCCTGTCTCTATTACATAAAAACATAAAATTAAATTAAAATGTTAGGACATGAATTTCTAGATTTAATTCCAAGCTGCTTTAGCTGTATCAGGTGAACAGGAAGAAGGGGAGAATGTGACCTTAAGGACAGAGTTAGGGGCCAAAGGAGTCGTAAGACAACCCCAAGGGAGGTATAAGAAAGCACTGAAGGACTTAGAAAAAGGTCACATCTTTGCCTTCATCTTCCACATTAAGAAGCCAAAAGATAACATCTAAAACTACAAAACAAAGAAAGAGCAGCATAAATATTATTTTAAAAATTCAGAGGTAAATACCCAGGGAAACCTAAAAGAACTGACAGTTGTTTCTGAAGAAAAAGACGGGAAATCGGAAGGCATACAGCAGGGCACTGCCGTTTTTTAATTAAAATCTTTCAGTGTTGTTGCCTTTTCAGTTATGGTCATGTATTACTTTGATAAAAATTAAATTTAGGCCAGGTGTGGTGGCTCACGCCTATAATTCCAGCACTTTGGGAGGCCAAGGCAGGCAGGATCACTTGAGGTCAGGAGTTCGAGACTAGTTTTGGCCAACATGGAAAAATCCTGTATCTACTAAAAATATATAAAAAAAAATTGCTGGGTGTGGTGGTGCATACCTGTAATCCCAGCTACTTGGGAGGCTGAGGCAGGAGAATCCCTCAAGCTCAGGAGGTGCAGATTACAGTGAGCTGAGGTCACACTAATGCATTCCAGCCTGGGCAACGGAGCAAGACTCCATCTCAAAAACATTAATTAGTTAATTTTAAAAAATTTAGTACTGCAAACATCAATTTTTGTTCACTTGATGAAAGAAACAAGTTTATGCACAAGAAAATTGCTCTCTGTGAAATTCAACATGCCAAGGATACCTCACAAAATATGCTACAGAATGAGGAAGAGTAGTTAGTACTTAGGAATGCTGCAAGACGGCAGAGGTGATGGTGCATGGTGGGAGGTTAGGTGGGATGGTACAAGCTACTCATTCAACACATTCCATCCCTCCAATGTAACTGGAACCATATTTCCATCTGGTCAAGGATCTTCGCACACCACATAGGCAGGTCCCTCCCTAGTAGTCCAGCTGGAGACATTCTGGTCATCCTAGCGGGAGGATGGGGATCTCTATCTGAGAATCTGGCAGCCCACAGCATCACTCACATACCTCAGGACTCAGCATCTCTCAGCTACTCTACAACCACAGGGCAAATACCAGGGGGGTGACATCTGAGGCCTGTGGCTTTTGAACATCACCCTAGTCCATTTGGAGTTCTCAAACCTGTAAATGTCGTTACGTTAAAAACAGGATAACTGAGGCCTCAAAGTGTATAAAGAAAACTGCAATTAGAGTTTGTTTTTATAAATACTATTTCTTACCGAAAGAAATGTCTCAATGTTCTCGTGAACAAAGGAAGCGATATCCTGCCAGTCCAGAATGTCTCCCAGCCAGCTATTCTGACGACTGACATGCAGCTTCTGTCCTTTGTGCCTTCCAGAGTGTGTTACATTCTATGGAATAAAACAGTGCAGACATGAAATTCCCATCTTAACCTAAAAAACAGAAAGTATCAATGTCCCATTTTGTTTCAGTTCTCCTTAATCACTTCAGTAAGTACTGCAAGGAGAACAACTTTGCATCATGTAAGAAATCAGCCAAGAACTTCATTTAAAGACCCGAAATATAAAAATCTTTTGTTTAGCTTCTAGGTACCCTGTCTAAGTCTTGCTCCTCTGCTTCCCTCCTAAATACATTTGCAAACACATCTTATTCCTCAGTATCGACAACGCACTAAACACAGCATTGACTTTCATTTTTCTTTTTTAAGTTTTTGGGCCTTCCACCTTTCTCTTGATCTTTGCTTTTTCCTCATCTTTCTAATTTTCCATACAAGATAAGGAAAATGAGGAGAGAAGAATATAACAAGCAAGAGTACGGCAGTAAACAGAATTCGTCTATCTGGAAGACACTGGCAGAGATACAAGAATAACTAAATTTGAAAGAGATAAGGGCTAGGTAGAATGGCTCACACCTATAATCCTAGCACTTTGGGAGGCCAAGGCAAGAAGATCACTTGAGCCTAGGAGTTCAAGACCAACATAGTGAGACCCCATCCTTATAAAAATTTAAAATTTAGCCAGGCATGATGGTAGGAATGTTGTCTTCCTTTTTTTGAGAGACAGGGTCTTGCTCTGTCACCAGGCTAGACTGGAGTGCAATGGTGTGGTCATAGCTCACTGCAGCCTCCAACTCCTGAGCTCTAGTGATCCTCCCGCCTCAGTCTTCCTGAGTAGCTAAGACTACAGGCACACACCACCACACCCAGCTAATTTTTTGTAGAGATGGCGTCTCACTATGTTGCCCAGGCTGGTCTGAAGCTCCCAGCCTCATGTGATCCTCCCACCTCAGCCTCCCAAACAGCCAGATTACAGGCATGAGCCACCATACCCAGCCAACAAATATGCCATTTTGTACAAGGAACGTAAGCACCCCTGAATTTTGGTACCAGGTACCAGTAGGGTGTCTTAGAACCAATCACCCATAATACTGGGGGACAACTGTACTTAACCACTTAACAAACCTACGCTTATAAAACACTGACCTTGCTCTACTGTAAAATAAACCTCATGAGGTATGAGGGGCAGTAAAAGCTATTTGTCTTTAAGTACAAGCCCCAGAGTTAGCAAAAGAAATAGATACACCTTTCTTATTATCTGGTTTTTCAGCAGTTGGGATCAAATCTACGATACTCACCTAGATATTCCCTGAATATTTTTTCCCAAGTCTTTGAAGTCTACAAAAACTAACACCATTCCCTCAATTCATCCCAAAGAAAGAGTACATAATCCCAAACAAGTCACTAAGCAACAAATTCAAATTTAAAATCAGCCCTCCTCCCCCTCCATCCTACATTAAAAGATTTATATATACACTTGCTCTCCTTACATCAACTTTGAGAAAAACCACCACCAACTCTGCCCACTCTATACACAGCACAGTTCCTGCTAGCCCACAGGCCCTGCCAGATCTAGTGTATAGGATGGCCTGGGCAACATGGCAAAACCCCGTCTCTACAAAAAAATACAAAAAATTAACTGAGCATGGTGGCGTGCACCTGTAATCCTGGGGAGGCTGAGGCAGGGGGATCACTTAAGCCCAAGGGGCGGAGGTTACAGTAAGCCGAGATCACACAACTGCACTCCAGGCTGGGAGACAGAGCGTGACCCTGTCTCAAAAAACAAGAATAAAAACTAAAAGAAAGATCTCTAAACTTTTAGATGACAGCAGACTAACAATAGAATACCAACGCACCAGAGATAGGCAGGTTCTGCTAGGGACAATACCCATCACCTCACACTGACTTTTAATGACCTGAGGCTTCAGGTTTTGCAGTTTTAAAATTTTGATGAATAAAATACAATCCTATCTAGTTAATGAGTCAGTAAAAGGGCTTTATTAGTTTACAACAGAAAACCTCGGCAAAAGTAACTTACCTTTATAAACCAAGAGTGATACAGTCTGTCCCAAAGTTCTAGTACTTGCTTTTCAATTACAGCAGTATTGTTCACCTTATCTCCTAGAATTTTATGGAGCTAGAAAAAAACACAGATACAACCTGGTACAGTATTTCAGGCAACAATACAGTAATATTAACATATGGTGGGTATTTACATTTGTTCCAAATCAAACAAAAATGTTCCAGACTATCTCTAGCCATATTATGTTCTTTTCTTAAACTCTAGTCCTGAGTATTCCCAGTAAATTTCCTCTCTCATCTTTTTGCTTCTATTTTCTTTGCTCTATTCTCAGGTCTCTAAGAAAGCTACCTCATGCTATCAGAGAATGGTACAAATGAAGCCATGATTGCTGACTTACCTGATCTTACCTGTCCAGAGAAAAATCTCTCCCCTGTAATTCCATTGCCCATCCATTATACATATGTTTCACGTTACATTTATCTCTATTATTAAGAATTACCACAGAAGTTTAAGTAAAATTTTAGGACATTGGCTATAAACATAAATCCTTCCGTCCATTTGCATGAAAAAAGATGTTCGGTCTCATTTATGATTGATCAGACTGGCTTCGGGTTTGTGGAAATCAAGTATACCGAGACAATGTAATTTAGAGGAAGGCTATCATAATTATCCCACTTAGTTATTATTAAAACCATATGGTAATATAAAAAACAATTTTTACATTTTCAGCGGCTGAGGCAGGCAGATTGCTTGAACCTAGGAGTTTGAGACCAGCCTGGGCAACATGGTGAAACCCCGTCTCCACAAAAAATACAAAAACGTTACCAGGTGTGGTGGTGCGTGCCTGCAGTTCCCAGCTACTTGGGAGACTGAGATGAGAGAATCACCTGAGCCCAGGAGGTTGCGGCTGCAGTGGGCCATGACCGCCGCAACATACTCCAGCCTGAGCAACACAGTAAGACCTGGTCTCAAAAAACAAACAAACAAAAAAAAACCCCAGAGAATTTCTAAAGGACAAACACTGATTTGGAGGTCCACTTCCTTAATACAATTGTGTCAATTTTTCTATTTCCTCTGCAACTTTCTGCCTATTTACATAGAGAAAATTTAGAATTCTATATTTTCTATTGCATTATAAGAATTTAATCTTTAGCCTTCATCACTAACCTTCATCTTTAATACTTTTATATTAGTTCATTATGTTCTGGTATTAGCTGATCATTACCCACTCTAAGGATATATAATAAATACTATTTTTTTTTCTTTTTTACTTTTCTTTTTTTGTGTGTGTGTGAGATGGAGTCTTGCTCTGTCACCCAGGCTGAAGTGAAGTGGCATAATTTCGGCTCTCATTGCAACCTCTACCTCCTAGGTTCAAGCAATTCTCCTGTCTCAGCCTCCTGAGTAGCTGGAATTATAGGCATGTGCCACCATGCCCAGCTAATTTTTGTATTTTTAGTAGAGACGGTGTTTCACCATGTTGGCCAGGCTGGTCTTAAACTCCTGACCTCAAGTGATCTGCCTACCTTGGCCTCCCAAAGTGCCACTGCGCCTGGCCATGAATTCTAATTTTTAATGTATAAGTACACTGCAATGAACATCCTTATACACAGTTTTTAAGGATACATATGGATATTCATTGCAGTATTACTTGTGACATAAATAAATGTACTGGAACCAAAGAAAATGAGTTTTTGTTTTGTTTTTCAAGACAGGGTCTCACTCTGTCACCCAGGCAGGAGTGCAGTGGCATGATCATGGCTCATTGAAGCCTGGACCTCCTGAGCTCAAGCGATCCTGCCACCTCAGACACCCGAGTAGCTAGGATCATAGGTGCATGTCACCATACACAGCTAATTTTTTTTATTTTTTATAGAGACAAGTTCTCACTATGTTGCCCAAGCTGGTCTCAAACTTCTGGGCTCAAGCAATCCTCCTGCCTCGGCCTCCCAGCTAGAATTACAGGCATGAACCACCAAACCCAGCCAAAAATGAGCATTTTAATGGCTCTTGCTGTGCACTGGTAAACTGACTTCTATAATAAGAATTATACCAATTAATGCTTTACAAAATCACATAAATGACCCAATTTCCTCAAAGTCTTATGAACTAACTGGCTAATTTTTAGAGAATTTAATAGGTGTGAAATGTAGCCATTATTTAGTATTTTCTTCTTTAGTAATGAAGAGTGACCATTTTCCCATGTTAGTTTACAACATCTATTTTCTTACTTTTTGTCCATTTGATGCTGGCCTTACGGACATGTGAACCAGTTACTAGACATATTCAATTCAAATATATCTGTTCAATTTGTTCCATTATATTTAATTGATTTATTCGTAAACTGAAAACAAAATATTCAGTATAGTAAAGCCATTTGGCCAGGCATTGTGGCTCATGTCTTGTAATCATAGCATTTTGGGAGGCCACGGTGGGTGGACTGTATAAACACAGAAGTTTGAGACCAGCCTGGGCAACATGGTGAAACCTCATCTCTACAAAAAATAAAAAAAAATTAGCCAGGCACGGTGGTGCATGCCTGTAGTTCCAGCTACTTTGGAGCCTGAAGTGGTAGGATCACTTGAGCGCCGGAGGAGGAGGATGCAGTGAGCTGAGATCATACCACTGTACTCCAGCCCTAGCAGCAGAGCAAGACTCCCTCTACACACACAGACATACACACAGACACACACGCACACCACTGAAACACAAGTGCTGTTGGTGGTGCCTGATATGCCTCTCCAGATGAGAGGCAACCAAGCATGAAGCATAGTCACAACATTGTTTGAGAGCCATCTAACTTGAGGTAAATAAGCTCATCTATTTTTCAGGGAAAACAAAAGTCAGGGGTAATTCTCTGTGCTTAGCTAGCGTGACATCCCAGGATCCTGTGCCACAGCTGATCAAGTCTTTCTTGAAACATTTTCTTCTCTAAGCTCCTATGACAGAGTTTGGTTCTCCTACCGCATGGGCCACTCTTTGGTCAGCTGGCTCACTTCTCGTACCACCAAAAGCTCGGTGCTCCAGGGGTCTATTATGTATACTCTTCCTTTAGGCCATGTTATGGACTGAACTGTGTCCCCACAAAATTCATATGCTAAAGTCCCAACCTTCAATACTTCAGAAAGTGACTGTATTTAAAAACAGGTAATTAAGAAAATGAGGTCATAAGGGTAGGCCCTAATGCAATACGATTGGTGCTCTTTTAAGAAGGAGGAGATGGCCGGGCGCGGTGGCTCAAGCCTGTAATCCCAGCACTGTGGGAGGCCGAGGCAGGTGGATCATGAGGTCAAGAGATCGAGACCATCCTGGTCAACATGGTGAAACCCCGTCTCTACTAAAAATACAAAAAATTAGCTGGGCATGGTGGTGCGTGCCTGTAATCCCAGCGACTCAGGAGGCTGGGGCAGGAGAATTGCCTGAACCTGGGAGGCGGAGGTTGCGGTGAGCCGAGATCGCGCCATTGCACTCCAGCCTGGGTAACAAGAGGGAAACTCCGTCTCAAAAAAAAAAAAAAAAAAGGAGGAGGAGATTAGGATATGAACAGACACAGGAAGCCATATAAACCCAAAGGGAGAAGCTGGTGACCTGCAAGGCAAGGAGAGAGGCCTCAGAAAATCAACCCTGCCAAGAACTTGATCTTAGACTTCCAGCCTCCAGGATGTGAGTAAATAAATTTCTGCGGTTTAAGCCACCCAGACTATGATGCTTTGCTATGGCAATGCTAGCAAACTAAGAGACCACCTCATCTAATCCCATGGGTAGCATATGATTCTTACCTCAGCATCCATAGCCCATCCAGATCTCTCTCCTAAGCTCCATCTTTATGTGTCCAATTGCCTTCAAGGCATCTCTATTTAAATACCTAATAGGTATCTTAAATTTAATATGCCACAAACCCAATTAATTATTTACCCATGATACCTAAACCCCATGATCATCTCTGAGTATTTTCTACCTCAGTAAGTGACACATCTATCCTTCTAGCTAGGCAAACCAAAATTTTGTTGTTTCCTTACACTCTATGTCCAATCGAAGAGTAGCTCCTATTAGCATAATCCCAAAACTGCACCTCAAATCTGACCATAGTTCTCAATTTCCATTTCTACAAACCTAGTACAAGTAACTAACATGTTTCTCCAGGACTATAATAACCTTTTACCTGGGCTTTCTGCCTTCTCCTTTCCTGTCTACTTCTCCATAAAGCAGCCAAAATGAGCTTTCGACATTCTAAAACAGGTCTTTTTACATTCCTATAATGTTTACCTTTACAACTTAAATAAAATTCCACCTTCTTGTCATAACTTCTGGCTTGTCTCACTCTATCATTCCCTATTCCAGCCACCGGCCTTCTTTCTGACCTTCAACCAAGCTTGCTATCATCTCAGAGACTTTGAATTTGTTATGCCCTCAGCTTGAAACAATCCTTCACAGGCCTTCACAGATTGCTGCCTTCTCAACATTCTTATCTTCTTATGCTGCCTTCTCAGAGACCCTCTCTGGCCATTCTGTCTTACGCATCAACCCAGTCAGTCACCCTGTATTATATTACTCTGATTATCCTCATCACAGCACTTACTAGCACTTGAAATTTGTATTGTTAACATCTTTAATGACTGTTTCCTCTCATGAGAGTCAGAGAGAGGGTGATAACTTCCCCCCCAGCACTGAGAACAATGCTGGACATGTTTATGGACTGGCTGCCTTTTTCTTCATTCTGGTCATGGGAAAAAGAGACAGAGGAAACACATTACTTTCTTTCTTGCTTTCTTTTTTCTTTTTTTTTTTTTGAGATGGATTCCACTCTGTCACCAGGCTGGAGTGCAGTGGTGCAATCTCAGCTCACTGCAACCTCCACCTCCCAGGTTCAAGTCATTCTCCTGCCTCAGCCTCCCAAGTAGCTGGGACTACAGGCATGTGCCACCAGATCCAGCTAAGTTTTGTATTTTTAGTGGAGTTGGAGTTTCACCATGTTGGCAAGGATGGTCTCAATCTTTTGACCTTGTGATCTGCCTCCCTCAGCTTCCTAAAGTGCTGGGATTACAGGCGCGAGCCACCACGCCCAGCCCTTGCTGTCCATTTCTTGGAATCTCAGAAGGAGTATGCTAAGCAGAGGGGATAGCTCACAAGGACATTCAGCAAGGAAAGCAAACTCGGAAGTCTGGGTAGAACCACAAACAATATGTAAGACACGTAGGCAATTAGGCTGACAAAGTAGGCTGGGAGCAGACAGGCAGAAACCTTCTTTGTTCGTAACTAAACACATCCCAAAAAACTCTTTTTGTGGGCATGGCATTTTTTCCTACCTTTAGCCCTCTCTAGACTTAGGCTCTTATGACCCAGTTCTTACATGATTGTTAGCTGGATAAGATCTGATGCTCTACTGAGCTATCCCTGCAGTTTCAATGTTTTTGTTAACAACTTCATTGAGATATAACACAATTCAATGGTTTTTTAATATATTCACAGTTATATAACCATTAAAAAATCCTTCAATTGTTTTGTTTTAAAATTAACCACAATTTTAAACCATTTTCATCACCCCATAAGTAAACCCCATGCCCATTAGCACTCACTCTCCCATTTGTCCCCAATCCTCTCTACTCCTGGAAACCACTACTTTACTTTCTGTCTCTATACATCTGCCTCTTCAGACATTTCATATAAATGAAGTCATATAAATATATATATCAACATATATATATATACATATTATATATATATATAAAATATATATGTATGGTCTTTTAAAATAGCCTTTTTTACTTAGCATAATGCTTTCAAAGTTAATTCATGCTGTGGCATTTATCAGTACTTTATTCCTTTTTGTAGCTGAATAATATTCCATTATATATATATACCATTGGTTTATCCATTCATCAGCTGAGGAACGACTGTTTTTTAGATCTTATCTCTGTCTTCTAATCAGAATAGCAAATATTTAAAATTTTTGTTATCAATGCCTATGACTGCTCAGCTGCCTTCCCTTTCATAATTGTGGGCAAAGGGTTTCAAACTTATCTTTTCTCTAAGTAATTTAAAATTTACATCTTTAAAATCTAAGGCACATTCCTCCAGCTACCCAAAGTTCCTTGTCATTATCCTCTTCCCAAAAACATAGGAATTCCAGAATAAAAATTGCTCCCAAAGAGATACATCAAGAATTAAATGCTATACTTTCAGCAAAATAAAATATTTCTAGAAGGCTAAAAGACTTCTGCAATGGCTGGATCTTCCTTCTATGATAGTTCTGGGATCTGCATCCACATACTTACATTACACTTATTTTAAAACACTTGTCATGTAACCATTAAGTTACTGGGGATAGACCCAAGAAAATCAATAACTAAGTTTTCTCTCAACTTTTCACTATGATTCCATCTTTACATTAAATTACCATACATGTGTATACAGTGTATCTTCCATAATATTTTTTTAAGATTTTGTTTTTGAATTTTGAATATGTATGTTTTGATTTCTCTTCAGATCATATAAATCTTTCACCTTTTATTAAAGAATTTTGAATATGGAATCACATACTAATACTTTTTTTCTAGGCACGAGTCTCACTGCAACAAATCTTGTCAATTCTTACATAATCCTAATTACTTCAGTATATTAAAATATAAATTACCTTTATTCCTATACACAATACTAGGGAGGGAAAGAATATCCCAAATCCATATTGTGAAATCTAATCCTTAACTGTGCTGTCTCTTCCTCTATCTTTCATTTCCTCTTCACAAAGCTCTCTCCACTTCAGTCAAGATCACTTTCTCAAGCACACTCCTGTCTCAGCATCTTGATCATCTCTTCAAGCACATTCCTGTCTCTGCACGTTGGCTCACACAGATACTCTTCTTAAAATCCACTCTTCCTTGATCTGCCATTCCTTCAAGGTCTATCTCAATTGCCACATCAAAGCACTTAATCCAGTTCTGGGCACACACTGCAAGCACGCTACAGTAGAAATAAAGTATTTGGAGCTAAGCTTCAGTTTCAAACCAAGCTCTGCAATTTACTACATGACCAATGGGAATTGTCTCAGCCTTGCTGAGTCTTGTTTCCTTATCTGCAAAGCAGGCAAAATAATTCTTACTGCAGGCTTCTTAGAAACAGTTAACGAAAAAAAAAAAAAAAAACGATTAAATGAAACTAACTGGAAACTGCCAAAGATAGTTATCAGCAGACAAGATTTAATATGTGTTAATACCTTTTTCTCCACAAAGCCTCATTTGACAACCCAAACCAAGTGATCATTCTGTCCTAACTCACAAGTAGTTAATCAGATCTATCTTGAAAAACTAGATGACCAACTTCTCAAATTGTTCAGGCTGCTTTTTACCCCTATTCAATGTGATATTTCAAAAGATTTAACTCTATGTTGCTTACCTGTTTATTTAAGCCTGTTTAATGTTGTGAATAGCATTTCTACTTATGTTTATCAAAGCAAGAGGCAATCACCAGTAAAGACCGCGAAAAGAGAAAGAGACAAAGAAAGTTTGTTCCCTTACCTTGTGAGTTATCCATTCTCGTCCATACTGGTACACATTGTTGGCTGCAGAATTCAGGGCTCTTTGGACTACCTGAGCTTCAGGAAGCCAACTATTGTAAAACATAGAAAGAAAAAAAATGAAAAAAGTACACTTTCTGTGTAGTGTACCAATGCTTTGAACTTGTTATACTTAATCCATAATAGATTAAGTATATCAATACACAAGATACCAAAGTATCATGAGCAGGACGTCCAGGTTTAACTGGTCTAACTCTCTAACATTCAGGATGTTCTTTCAGTCTTTCCTTAGCTTTTAATTAATTTATTTTATTTTTTGAGATGGAGTTTTGCTCTCATTGCCCAGGCTGGAGTGCAATGGCATGATCTCAGCTCACTGCAACCTCCACCTCCCGGTTCAAGTGATTCTCCTGCCTCAGCCTCCCAAGTAGCTGGGATTATAGGCGTAAACTACCACACCTGATTAATTTTATATTTTTAGTACAGACAGGTTTTCACCATGTTCGTCAGGCTGGTCTCAAACTCCTGACCTCAAGTGATCCACCTGCTTCAGCCTCGCAAAATGCTGGGATTACAGGTGTCAGCCACCGCTGCTGGCGTCAGTCTTTCCTTAGCTTTCAGACCCACTTTCCCCACAAACTCCCTTTTATTCTACTCTGCATGATTTCTCTGCTCACATGTCCTAAGTCACCTGCCTTATTTGGCATCAAAGAAAGTGGTTTCATGGGACTGGGATATTCAGCATCTGGGACAGGGTTCTCAAAGTGGGGTCCACAGACCAGCAGCATCAGAACTTTTTGGAAACCTGTTAGGAATGAAAAACCTGGGGCCCAAACCCAGATCTACTGAAAAAGGAACACTGGACTGGGACCCAGTGATCTGTATCTTAAAGAGCCCTGCAGGTGATTCTGATGCATGCTACAGTTTAAGAATCACTGATCTAAGGAAGTGAAGAAGTCAGAAAGAATGCAGAAAATGAAGAAGGTGAATCATTATTCTCGACTTGGTTATCTGCTAAAGATCTTTTAAAAGACAGAATTCCTGAACAGAGTTCCAACTGTGCAAGGAACTACAGTCCACAAGCTTTACTTGTGCAGTGAGAGGTGATCTCCTCATTTTGCTGTTGACTAAGCAGGCTGCACCATATACCTTAATCAAGAACCCTTTACACAACCCTAATGTTTTCCACAAGAGAAAATATGTTCATGTATTCTCTAAACTGTTCCTTATATTATTATACACTAGCGATGTTGACATTCAGAAATGTAACAGTCCTCATTTCAACTATTCTGGAGTAAAGCCAAAAGGTAAAGGCAAGCAGAAGCTAGTCATTTACTTTCCTGAGGCCCAAAAATGACACATCCTACAAATCTAACATAAAAGAGTCAGTTAGGTAAAATCAAATGAGCAACATCCTTAACTCACAGTAGCTTTAAGTAAGTGCTGTGTATGAGGAAGATGGTCACAAAGAGGAAGTCAGTTGCCACTGACAGCCACCAAGTCATGGTGCCTAGGAAAGCGGTCTTTAACCAGAAAAAATAAGAGCTCTTTTGAATAAATTAAAAAGACCATCAAATCAGTAGTGGGTTGAATCTTAAGTATTAGCCAGTTTGTCCCGCACTCCAAATAAAGTATCTGTGAAACTTTTTGGCAAATTCCTCAGTCCATTCAAATATTTCTCAGCAAGGCCAGCATGCTGGCTCATGCCTATAATCCCAGCACTTTGGGAGGCCAAGGTGGGCAGATCACTTGAGTCCAGGAGTTCAAGACCAGCCTGGCTAACATGGCAAAACCCAGTCTCTACTAAAAAATACAAAAATTAGCTGGGCATGGTTGCACACAACTGTAGTCTACTCAGGAGGCTGAGGCACAAGAATCACTTGAGTCGAGGAGGCAGAGGTTGCAATGAGCCAAGATCATGCCACTGCCCTCCAGCCTGGGATATTTCAAAAAAAAAAAAAAAAAAAATTTCTCAGCAAGACAAAATTTCAAACTTTTAGAGACACAAACATATTAATTTACAGTATAAGGATATAAACAGAAAATCTGAATCACTAAACAGAAATGTGATACAGGAGAAATTAATTTAAGTATCTTTTAAATTACTCTAATATTTATAAATTCATCAACAATTTGAAAGGATTCCTAAATTTTTTTTTTTTTTTTTTTTTGAGACAGTCTCGCTCTGTCGCCAGGCACAATACATAGTAGCCAGTAAGATATTTTCCCAGGCCCAATAGACATTTGTGAATCATTAAGGATCTATCCAGATACCTCTATGAATCTTAACACTTTTTTTGAGACAGAGCCTCACTCTACCACCCACGCTGGAATGCAGTGGTGGGATCTCAGCTCACTGCAACCCCCAACTCCTGGGTTCAAGCAATTCTCCTGCCTCAGCCTCCTGAGTAGCTGGAACTACAGGTGCACACCACCACACCCAGCTAATTTTTATATTTTTAGTAGAGACGGGGTTTCACCACGTTGGCCAGGATGGTCTTGATCTCTTGACCTCATAATCTGCCCGCCTCGGCCTCCCAAAATATTTTTAATTATGGTAATTGAAAATATCTTATATGGTACCTAACTTATAACGGATATTATATTGATATATTGGTATTATATTGATATATTGATAACACTATCCTATAGTGTTATTCAAAAGTGTGGAGATGGGCTGGGTTCGGTGGCTCACGCCTGTAATCCCACCACTTTGGGAGGCTGAGGGGGGATGGATCACCTGAGGTCAGGAGTTTGAGACCAGCCTGGCCAACATGGGAAACCCCATTTCTACTAAAAATTTAAAAAATTAGCTGCGTATCGTGGCGTGCACCTGTAGTCCCAGCTACTCAGGAGGCTGAGGCAGGACAATCACTTGAACCCGGGAGGCCAAGGTCGCAGTGAGCAGAGATCATGCCACTGCATTCCAGCCTGGGTGGCAGAGTGAGGCTCTGTCTCAAAAAAAGTGTTAAGATTCATAGAGGTATCTGGATAGATCCTTAATGATTCACAAATGTCTACTGGGCCTGGGAAAATGTCTTATTGGCCACTGTGAAAACACTTTCCCAATGTACTCACGCAGGCTTCCTAAGAGCAACAAATGAGAGGAGCTGTTATGGGGACAAGGTAGGAGCACTGGCTCAATCCGAGCCTCCCTCAGGAGACATGGGGCCAGAAACACGACAGCCACCTTAGCTGGGCTATACTCTTGCCTTACACCCCTACAGCCCCTGAACAGAGCTCTGCCCTTGGAGATTCACTGCCTTGGCCTATCACTAACCCCTACTTACCCAAGAAGGATCCCACAGCAGACACCAATGCCCTACTGGTTAGACTGCTCTGCCCTCACCTTCCTGGGTAAAGGTTAATCTCTATCACCTATGGCCTACCAAGAGAACAACCCTGATTAAAAACAACTTAGTTTAGCCTACTGCGTTTCTCCCAAGCAAAGGGATAAGTGCAACTGAGAACCATTTCAGTGCCATCTCCTAATGAGGGTCCTGAGATGCATGAATCAACAGGCTTGAGACAAGTCACGGAAAAGCAGAAAATGAGCTCCAGACTAACAGAAATGCTCAAGACAAGAATCAGGATGTGCTTCAACCTCATTGTTTTTAGAGCTCCACTAAGATGATCCTAATCCGTCTAATTTACCCACCAGCTCACAGAGCACACCCAGCAGAAGTCAAGGGACTCCACAGGCCATACAAAACATACACCAAGTTGGAAGAAAATACATCTGGACTTATTTTTAACTGTATCTTCTCCAATAGGGGTATCTACATGAATCCCCCACAAGGTCAACTGCCCTCCTCCTGACAGAATCTACTGAGAACTAAGAGTTGCAGGAAACCACTCATGCCCACTGCTACTATTTCTAATTCCATCCCCACCTATCTACTGCAAAACAATCAGACCTTCCATGAATCACCAACTCTAAGCAGCTTTAAAAAATCTTCCTGTAGGGAACCAAGGCAAGTGGGTCACTTGAGGTTAGGAGTTCAAGACCAGCCTGGCCAACATGGTATAGCCCTATCTCTTACTAAAAACACAAAAATTAGCTGGGCATGGTGGTGCGTGCATGCGTGTAATTCCAGCTACTTGGGAGGCACGAAAATCGCTTGAACCTAGAAGGTGAAGGTTACATTGAGCCAAGATCACACCACTGCACTCTAGCCTGGACTTGGTCTCAAAAAAAACAAAAACAAAAAACCTTCCTAAATGTAGCATTACTCGGCAATAAAAAGGAACAAACTTGATACATAAAACATCTTGGATAAGCTTCAAGAGAATTATGCTAAGCAATAAAAAGCTAATCTCAAAAGGCTGCATACTCCATGACTGGATTTACCTATCATTCTCAAAATGATTTTATAGATATAGAGAACTGTGTTTTTCGGTTTTTTTTTTTTT
>NW_016107559.1:503115-511061 GCF_001604975.1 Cebus imitator | reverse complement strand
TCGCTCTGTCGCCCAGGCTAGAGTACAGTAGCAGGATCTCAGCTCACTGCAACCTCCACCTCCCCAGTTCAAGCGATTCTCCTGCCTCAGCCTCCCAAGTAGCTGGGACTACAGGCACCCATCACTATGCCCAGCTAATTTTTGTATTTTTAGTAGAGATGGGGTTTCACCATGTTGGCCAGGCTGGTCCTGAACTTGTGATCCACCTGCTTCGGCCTCCCAAAGTGCTAGGATTACAGGCATGAGCCACCACCCCCGGCTACTTCAAAATTTCAAACAAACGACAAAAAAAACCTTTCTTCTACTACCTGATCTGGGGCTGCTCAGATTGTGTGTGCCTTGGATACAGTTGCAGGGAGAATGTACTACTATTCAAAAGCACTACAGAAGGGCTCTACATTTACTTTCCAGTATAGAAGAATGACCCAAAGGGAGCCCTCTGGATGTGAAGGCTGAGGCTGAGCCCTGGAGGACAACACTTGGAAGGTCTATCATCCCATGAAAGGCTCTATCCACTTGCCTGGATCCCAGATGGCTTCTTCCTAAAATCCCGTACCTGATACATGTTGGTTCCTTTTTCCCATTCTCCTTTCAAAATGTATTATATCCAAAGAGCCAGAGAACAGAAGACCACACATCTTAATTCAAAGATATATGGCCCCTAATTTCCTGCCTTCCCCTCTCCACTTAACTCACAGCATTTACATCCGTACCCATTCTGGCCTGCTTTCCCCAGTTGTTCCATTTGTGCCATGGGTTCATCTCATGCTTCATCCTCAGAGAAATGCACTAAGAATTACCTCTTTCTCCTAATATTTACCACCCCTTCCACTCTACCAGTTCTTTCCCTACAGCATATAAACAAGGCTTCCCCATCTTAAAAAATTAAACATAATGTTCTTGCCAGCTACACTTCATAGGCAAACTTGGGAAAGAGCAGTCTATACCTGCTTTCTACTACTTCTTCAGTCCCAGTAATTTCTCAACTCACTGCAACTAATGGGCTTCTGCTACACCAATGAACTGCTCTTGCAGTTGCTAAATCCAATTTCACTCTTACAAATTTCTACAGCAATTTGACATTGCTGACCACTATTACTTTCCCAAAATGTTCTCTTCCCTTGGTTTTCCTCTTACCTCTCTCATAGTCCATTCTCGTTTTCCTTTGTCAACCTATTGTTTTTTGCTTATCCTTAAAGGCTCAAGATATCCACAGGGCATACCTTCAGGCATCTTATCCATACCTTATATACATTTTTTATGCTGATGCTTGCCAGAGCTCTAGATCCAACGAGACCTCTCATCTGATTCCTGGACTTACACAGCAACTGCCCCTTTTTTAACTTCATAGTTAAAAAATACCCATACCTACATAGCCAACAGCCTACTGGATGTCTCCACTTACCACAGGTACCTCAAACTCAACAGGTAAACAGGTCAATTAGTTTCCCTACCAAATCTGCTCTTCCATTTCCTGTCACAGTAAATCCACCATCACCCACTAATTTCCAAACCTAGAAACATGAGTTATGCTGGATTTCTTCCTCCTATATCCAGTTAATCACCAACTAACCCCTTAAGACCTTATAAATGTCCCTCCTGTTCACCTCCACTGAAACTGTCTACAGTTCAGGGCTTTGTCACTTCTCATCCAGTTTACTCTAGAAGCTTTTAATTTGTCTCAAAGGCTCAGATCTTGTATACTTTCAATCTTTCTCCACAAAGCGGATGAAAAGCCTGTTCTAGAATGAAATCTGATGACGCTACTTCTCTTCTTATATCCTTAATCAAGATAATAAACACATCTGTTACTCCCCAAAATTTCCCTGCACCTCTATGTATGTCCTCCCTAGAGCTCCAGCCCAATCCACAGGCAACTATGAATCTTACTGTCACTACAGATTAGTTTGTATTTCCTAGAACCTTAAATAAATGAAATTGTACCATTTGGGCTATTTTTTGCCTGAAAATTTTTCACTTAGCATACTTTTTAATTTTATTTTTTGAGACAGTCTTATTGTATCTCCCAGGCTGGAGTGCAGTGGCACAATCGTGGCTCACTGCAACCTCCGTCTTATGGGTGCAAGCAATTCTAGGGCCTCAGCCTCCCAAGTAGCTGGGATTACAGATGTGTGCCACCTCACCTGGGTCATTTCTGTATTTTTAGTAGGGATGGCATTTCACCACGTTGGCCAAGCTGGTCTCAAACTCCTGACCTCAGGTAATCCGCCCACCTTGGCCTCCCGAAGTGCTGGGATTATAGGCGTGAGCTACCATTCCTGGCCAGCATACTTATTTTGAGAGTCATCCAAGTTGGTATCATTAGTCCATTTTTTTAAATCCTATGTAATACTCCACTGCATAAGTATATCACAATTTATATTTCAAAAGAAATATGCTTCTTTTAAGAAGATTCAAATAGGCCAGGCACAGTGGCTCACACCCGTAATCCCAGCACTTTGGGAGGCTGAGGAGGGAACATCACTTGAGCCCAGGAGTTCAAGACTAGCCTAGGCAACATGGTGAAACACCTAAAAAAAATATAAAAATTAACCAAGTATAGTGGCTCAGGCCTGTAGTCCCAGTTACTCAGGAGACTGAGGTGGGACGATTGACTGAGCTCAGGAGATCAAGCTTGGAGTGAGACATGATTGTGCCACTGTACTCCCGCCTGTGTGACAGAGCGAGATCCTATCTCAAGAAGAAAGAAAATTCAAATATTATTCTAAATCAAGTTCAAGTAATATCCTATGCAGGTTGTACATAAAAGAATAAAGTAGAGGCAATGGAAAAAAATCAAGCTAAATCTCAACTTATAAGCCCAAAACTGACAGAGTATTTCCTGACTTACAACTGCCTTGAGGTTAATAAAAAGCAGGAAATACAATGTGTCATCAAGTTCAGTTAGATGGATAGCACAGCTCTGCTGAATATTACCCACAAAAACTTAAAATTCTTCCAAAAGCCAAATTAAACACATACACAGAGATCCTCTAAAACAGAAGTTAGCAAACTTTTTCTATAAAAGACCAGAGAGTAAATATTTTAGGCTCTGAACATATAACCTCTGCCACAGCTACTCAATTCTGTTTTTCCCTGAAACCTCAAAACAGCCAGAGAAGATATGTAAATGAGTAGACATAGGTATGTTCCAATAAAACTTTTATACAAAAGCATATGGTCGAATTTGGGACTGGGCCATAGTTAACCTATCTTTCCTCAAAAATAATACAATATGGGAACATGTCAAGAATTACAAAGCTGGGTGTGGTGGTGCACACCTGTAGTCCCAGCTAATTGGTAAGCTGAAGCCGGAGAACTGCTTGAGCTCAGGAGTTCAAGATCAGCCTGGACAACATGGTGAGACCTCACTTCTTAAAAGATAAATAAATAAATAACATAAATTTAAAAATTATATAGAAAGTTGAAGAGTTACAGTTTCCACATTATAGTGGAAACTTTCCTTCAGTTGATCAGAGGCAGTGGTTATGACTCTGCCGCTGGGGGATTATTATCTCAAGTTCCTTAACCTTTGATCTTCTTTCCTCAAGTGTAAAATAGGGATAATCTCTTCAATCTACGTCCCACAGTCACTGTGAGGAACAAATGACGTAAGACAGGCAAATGTGCTTTGTAAATTATAAACATGCTGTAAACCTCAATTATAAAACATAAGGTTTCATTTACCATAAATTGTACCTAAAAACCTCAGCATTTTCCTCCCACCCTATGTATTACATGACATTCTTCTGCAAAAATGACAATATTTATCAAAGTTCTGGCAAACCCCATCTTTTATCTTCCAATGCAGCTGGATCAAGGAAGGTCATTTCATGCAAACAGATGCTGAAACTAGGTCATCCATCTCTCCTCTTTTTCAAAACAACATTCTTACTTTGCCCACTCAGGGTGATTTGCTAGAGTTTCATTAATCAAATTACTTGTGACTTCAATCATGTGTACACTCTCTTGATGTACCTGTATTATGGATAAAGAGAGAAAAGAATCTCAGTAAAAAATAAACCCAATTTAAAATTTATTTTTCTACTCTATTATTGGAACAATGCTTTAAGAGCCAAATAAATATACATCTTTGATTTAATTAATTTAGAAGCAAGCACTGCAAAGTTACTATACATTATATCCAATGTTGTACACTATAGGAAATACGAAGTACATGCTAGCTCCCTGTTCAACAAATTACTTAAGAAGAAAACACATAAATATGTTCAAATACTTAACACATATATCTATATACATTTCATTTACATGAATCTACTGTGTACATGTGTTGTGTATCTATGTAAATAATACCAGCACTTTATGAGCTAACAGGATCATCAATCAGCGTGAGACAAACAGGCAAATAAGCAACTAAGGTTTTTGTTTTTTCCAGACCGAGTCTCACTCTGTCACCCAGGCTGGCTGGAACACAGTGGCACGATCTCAGTTCTCTGCAACCTCCACCTCCCAGGTTCAAGCAATTCTCATGCCTTAGCTTTCTGAGTAGCTGGGATTACAGGTGCACACCACCACACCTGTCTAATTTTGTATTTTTAATAGAAGCAGGGTCTCACCAGGTTGGCCTTGAACTCCTGACCTCAAGCTATGTGCCCACCTCAGCCTCCTAAAGTGCTGGGATTACACGTGTGAGCCACCACACCTGGCTGCAACTAAGTAAGTTTTCTAAGTAAAAAAAACCCAACAGAAGCTGCACCTCTGAATTTACCTTGCCCAATAACCAACAAAATGAGGGGGATAAAATCGTAATAAACCAGTTGAAAAAAGTTTTTTTCACCCAGGACATCCGAACAAGGAAAGAAACATAATATGATACAATTTGGAACACAGCCATTAGGTAAAGAAACAAAACATTGTGGAGCACAACAGAGAGGCCTAACAGCTCACTCCTAAACTGACCCCATCACCCAGGAGCCACACAGGTGAGCTGACAAATAGATTACAGTAACAGAGAGAAAAGAAGCCACAGCCTTATCCTTTTCTGATAGCTGAGGAAAAGAAAGTGTAATGGAGGAGAAAAGATAAATAAGAGGAAAGAGATCAAAGTCCCCCATCCATGCGCACCCCCCATCTCTGTCCCTTCTGCACTGAAATTTCCACAGTAGGCAAGAATTGAGTGAGGCAGTATAAGGACTGAGCTTACTTTTCCATGGGTATGAGTATGGATATGAGATTAACCAAGAAGCAAAATCACTAGGGTAAGTCACATACGAACCCAGAACAGAACAGAATCTAGATAACCCAACAAAGATACAGAGCCACCTAAGCCATCAAGTGATACCACTTCCAATTCTGTCAGGACCCAGAAAAGTAGGGAGAACACAAAATACAAACTGCAGCAAGAAGGGGAAAACAAACTGATTTCAGACACAATGGGGAGAAAATAAACTCAGATGTAATTCCTGGAAAAAAAAGTCAGACTGAATAAGGCCTGACACTTTCTTTTGAGGACTTAGGCTTGTATTCTGTGGGATACAGAAAACGAGGGTTGTAAGCTAAGGGACATAATCTTACTGAGATGTTTAAAGTAGGTTTGGACGCTGTGTTGAAATAAGGCTAAGGAACAATTCAAGAGAGAACGGGGATAGCTTTGAGCAGGGCAATAGCAGTAGTGAAAAAGAAGTGACTGGATTCGAGACCTATCTTACATTAACCGACCGTTGGAGGTTAAACCGATTTTACATTCCCGAAATCAGCCTCACATATTTTCCTTTTAACATACTGCAAGATTTAATCTATTAATGTTTTGTTAAGGATTTTTGTGTTTCTTCATAAGGGATATTGGTCTGCAGTTTCCCTTCTGTGAATGCCTTTGACTTTAGTATCTGGGTAATACTAGCCTCATAAAATGAGTTGGCAAGTGTTACTTCTTCCTTTGCTAACTGAACAACATTGTATAGAATAGGCAGTATTTCTTACTATACGTTTGAAAAAAATCATCAGTAAAACCATCTGGGCCTCAATGCTTCTTGGTAGGAAGACTTTCAAAACCTAATTCAATTTCTTGTCCTAATAATGGGCTACGATTTTTTTATTTCTTCTTGAGTCTGTTCCATTTCTTCTCTACAAGGAATTTCTCCATTTAATATTGTTATCAAACTTGTTGGTGTAAAGTTGTTCACAATATTCCCTTGTTATCAAGATCCATGAGATATGTAGAGATGTCTCTTTTGTACTTGATATTGGTAATTTGCATTTTTTCCTTTATTCTTGATCAGTCTGGCTAAAAATTTGTCAATTTTATCAATGTCTTTCAAAGAACTAGCATTTGAGTTATTAATATTTTTACTATTATTTCTCCATTTCAAATTTCATTGATTTGCACTTGATCTTTATTATTTCTAAATATTTGGACATTTCCTAGATATCTGCTACTTCTGTGTGTCAGGAAATGCTCCTTTTGTTGTTTTGTTTTGTTTTGAGTCAGCGATCTCGCTCTGTCACCCAGCTTGCAGTGCAGTGGCACAATCACACCTCAACGAAGCCTCCACCTCCCAGGCTCAAATGATCTTCCCACCTTAGCATTGTAAGCAGCTGGAACTACAGGCATACACCACAATACCTAGCTAATTTTTTATATTGTTTTTGTAGAGACAGGGTCTCCTTATGGTCTCAAACTCCTGGGCTCAAGCAATCCTCCTGCCTCAGTCACCCAAAATGCTGAGATTACAGATATGAGCCAACACACGTGGCCTCCGTACGTTTTTAGTATTTTTGAAATAAAAGTTTGGTTTTCTTTTAAACATGGGATAAGACAGGGTTTCACTATATTGCCTAGACTGGTCTTGAACTTACAGCCTAAGTGATCCTCCTGCCTCATCTTCCCGAGTAGTTGAGATTACAGGTGTGTACCACTGTGCCTTGCCTAGTATTTCCAAATTTATTGAACATGGGATATTGTTTATTCTGGTGAGTATTCCACTTTTTCTTGAAAATAATGTAATTTCTAATTGTTAATTAGGTCAAGTTGACTGACAGCATTTTTTGGTGTTTCATTTTTGGTTTTGCTTCTTTTGAGACAAGGTGTTGCTCTGTCACCCAGGCTGGAGTGCAGTGGCACAATCACAGCTCACTGCAGCTTCAACCTTCCAGGATCAAGCAATCCTCCCATCTCAGCCTCTCAAGCAGCTGGGACTACAGGCTTAAGCCACCATGCCCAACTAATTTTTTCTATTCTTTGTAGAGATGGGGTTTTGTCATGTTGCCCACGTTGGTCTTAAACTCCTGAACTCAAGGAATCCACTCGCCTCAGCTTCCCAAAGTCCTGGGATTAGAGGCATAAGCTACTACACCCAGACGACTGACAGGGTTTTAAAAAGCTTCTAAATATCCTGATTATATTCTAACTACTTATTCCCTCAATTATTGCAAGGAGTGTTGAATCCTGAACTATAATCACAGATTTGTCTATTTCTCCTTTCAATTCTGAATGTTTGATTTGATGTATTCTAGAACTCCGTTTTTAAGAGCACATACATTTATAACTGTTATGGCAATATTAACTGTTATCCATATGAAAAGTCCTTCTTTGCCTCTAGTAATATTTCTTTTTGACAATCTATTTTGTCTAATAATATATAATCGACTGCACATATTTTCTGTTGTAAATTTGCAAGTATATGTGTTTTAATATTTCTACTATCAACATTTCTGTGACTTTGAATTTAAAGTGTGTCTCTAACAGATACCACTTAATTGGCACTTGCGATATCCAGTCTGACAATCTCTGCTTTTTGACTGTTTAGTTGTTTCTCGTGTAACTTAAGTATTGTCATGATCAGGTTTAGGTCTGCTGTTTTGTTACTTGCTTTCTACTTGTCCCATCTTTTTTGTTCCTCTGTTCTTGCTGAACTCCCTTTTGTGCTCAGCCAATTTTAGTTCCCCTAAATCTTTTTTTTTTTTTTTTTTTTTTGAGACGGAGTTTC
>NW_016107559.1:436693-503095 GCF_001604975.1 Cebus imitator | reverse complement strand
GCGATCTCGGCTCACCGCAACCTCCGCCTCCTGGGTTCAGGCAATTCTCCTGCCTCAGCCTCCCGAGTAGCTGGGATTACAGGCACGCGCCACCATGCCCAGATAATTTTTTGTATTTTTAGTAGAGACGGGGTTTCACCATGTTGACCAGGATGGTCTCGATCTCTTGAAATCGTGATCCACCCGCCTCGGCCTCCCAAAGTGCTGGGATTACAGGCTTGAGCCACCGCGCCCGGCCTCCCCTAAATCTTAAGCTATTTATTGCCTGCTGTTTAACTTAACTGAATATTATCTCATCTTTTATCACAATATACTTCAAGTTAATGTTGACTTATATCCACTAAAATATTTTAAGAACTTCATACCAGCCCTCCCCTTGGTGCTATGGTTTTATATATACATAGCTCATCTATGTATGTTATAAAGGCCACAACAGTATTTCCATTTTTCTTTAAATAGTCACATTTGTTTAAATAAATTAAAAGAAGACAGGGGAAAATACAGCCCACATATTTTCCAAGTGCTTTCATTCCTTTCTTTGGATCCAGATTACTTCTGGAGTCATTTATCTTCACCCTGAAGGAATTCTGTTAGCATTCCATATAAGTGCAGGTCTGCTAACAACAAATTCAGTATCTATTTATCTAGAAACGTTTTCATTTTGCCTTTACTTTGAAAGAAGAGTTTCACTGACTATAAAAGTACTGTTTGACAGAGATTTTCCCCATGACTTTAAATATGTCACTCCAATGTCTTTTAGTCTTTCCTGTGTATAAGAGAATCAAGTCACTAAGTGTATTCTTCCCGTTTGTGATGTTTAATTTTTCTCTTGCTTCCTTTCAGATTTTCTTTTTATCTGTCTTTCAGCAGTTTGATGATGATGTATCTAGGTATGGTTCTGTGTTTGCGAATGCTTATTCTACTGAAGGTTTGTTGAACTTCTTGGATCTGTTAATGTTTTTCACCAAACATGGAAAATTTTTTAGCAGTATTTCTTCAAATAATTTTTTCCACTTTTTTCTCTTCCTCTTCTCATCTTCTGGGATGCCTACTACATGTCTGCTAGAACGTCTGCTATTGTCCCACAGGTGTCTGAGGCTCTGCTCATTTCTAGTTGGACTTGACACCAAAAACACAGGCAACGAAGGCAAAAACAGACAAATGGAACTACACTAAAACTAAACACATCTGTGCATCAAAGAACACTTCCTTCAAGAAAAGCTGCAGGTTTTTGCTACCCATGCAAGAATGCCACCTGTTTTTACCTGTAAAGAAAAAGTACCTGTTTTTACCAGCTACAGTAGCAGCTTTTCATCAATGAATGCTTTCCTAGTTGTTGCCTACCTGGTCATTTTCTAACACCTTTAAACAGCGTTTTTTAATAATTTTATGCTGTTTTTTTTCTTGATTCTGTGGAAAAGAATTGCCTGACATCCTCACCCTGCTATTATCCCAGGACATATTAGTAAGGTGGAGCCAAAAAGGATTTTCTGACAAACTGGATGTGGATACAAAACACAGACAGTAGTCAAAGATGATCCTGAGGCTTTCCATTTGAGCAAGCAGAAGAATGGAGCTGTCCCTGAAGACTATGAGAAGAACAGACAAGCAGAGGAAGGTCTGGAATTCAGTTTCTGACATGTTACATTTGAGTTGTCTATTAAACATTCAAGTAGATACTGTCATGGAAGTTTTAGAGAATTACAGCTTTATTGGCTGGGAGAATGAATTAGATATTAATAAGGGTCCCTCAAAAGGTCAGTTTGCATGAATTCTACACCAGAAAGAAATGGTTCAGTAATATTTGTTATCAAAGTTCAGAGAAACAAAAGCTTACTGAAGCAGGCGATGAACAAAGAAAAAGGACTTAAAAGATAAAACTGAGATGGCCAGGCAAAAGGCACTATGCAAAGGGACAAAGAAAGAAAAGTAGAATAGAAGTGTAGGAGAGAGGAGAAAGGAAAATGAAAGACCATATCAATGAAACCTTTCTCTAATGAAAGAACTAGAACGGAAGATTGCACAGTAGCAGGTTTAGGCAAAATATGACAAAAACAAAACCTCTAAGGAAGTCTGCAGAGTATATGTAAGTGACTATATATAATTAATACCCAAAGAACAGATAGGAACCATACAGAGACTGAAACGGAAGTACTAGAAGAGGAGGTTTTTAGAAGCAAATGAGAAGACAGTTGGAGGGTGTACTGAAGCTGAGACTAAGAATAGGACTTCCAAGCGGAGATGCCACTTAAGAAATAATGCAATTCTTTAGCAAATTGGTTAATTAGATTATCTAACAATTATAGCTACTAACATGTCTCTATGAGACTAAAGGTATAAAAAAATTTGTATCCATGTTTCACATAAGCTTTAGCAGTTCCTTGAAGCAACATACCAAAATCTGGGCTGTGGAGTTCAACACAGTTCAGATAAAATAAAAATTGAAATGTACCATAAAAGTTGGGGGAAAAAACTTGTAAGACTTGATAACCCTTAAAAAAAATAGTGAGAGATATCACTATAAAGATAACATTTTAGGTGTGCTTTACAGAATAATTTTCATTGATGAGATTAAAATGGGAAGAGGAAATGTAAGCTGGAAGGACCTGGAAAGTGAGAAATCAAGGTGCTATACTATGTATCAGCAGAAGAATCAATGCGACAAGGAAAGAAGGTGCTAATTGGCAAATTCTGATCCTGTGAAGAGTACTAACTAGATTAGGATTCCTGACACCAGATCCTAATTCTCCTATTAATTTATTTTAAAAAAGTAGGTTGTTCTTCATTATCTCATTTTTTTCATTTGTATTTACTCCTAAGGGTTTTGATGATAAAATAAAAATGCATGTAAAAGAGGTCTGAAAAGGAAACACGCTAGGCAAATTCATGGCAAAATTAGTAACATACAAATCATAAATGCTTTAGCTATTGTACATACTTGTAAGTCAACATTTTCCATGCTGCTTCTATTAGCATCTTATCCAGACTACGATTCTAACAATTAAGGGTTTATTAATGAGAATAGTAATTGTTATACTCTACCTTTGCAGTCAGGAGTAGGGCTAAAAGAAGAGTTCCTATCACTAACAAAAATATGATGAAAATGCTAATTATTTTATCTAACATCTTCTCCAACCAGATGATCATCTGCATAAAAATGAAAAAGAGAATTACTTTAAAGTACTTTAAAAATATATACACTCAATTATCATAAAAACAAAACAGGATCTTCAGCATAGCAAAGCAAACTATGGCATAATAATTAAAGCAATAAAAGCTGTAAGCAACTTTAGAAACTTCACAGTACTCTTCACTGCTGTTGTTATACAGTTTATTACTGTCATAGCTAAGAAAAAGACAGTCAATTTCAACATAACCCATAACTATGTTCGAATTCTCAAACTGTAGGTTACCTATGTTTCAAATTGTAATTTATAACCTGGTAAGTATTCTAAACAAAATATTAACAATCTGTTAGCTGACCTAAAATCTCATGAAGCTGTACCAACAGTTTAGCAAATATACATGACTTTAGCAAAAGTATGCCTTTAATAATAAAGGCATAGCCTTAAAAATGCAAATAAAATTGGGGCAAATTAAAGGAGGAGCTGCATTCAAAATACTTTTTCCATTTGATATCATTATAATTACAAAGGCAGTAATTTTAAAAATCTAACGTTAAGGCAATGATAAATAACAAATTAAAAATAACAGTTGCCTGAGGAGTGAGGGGTTGCAAGGTGAATGCACAATCAAGGAAGGGCACAAAACAGGCTTCAGGTTAATTTGTTTTATTAATTGGGCAGTCGTTGGTAGATAAATGCATATTCTTTACATCTTTTTATGTTTCAAATGTTTCATAATACATAAAATGCTTTTTAAAATCTGATATTCTACTTGAAGTTTCTATTCTTCTGAAAACATAAGCTTTATGACACAATTAAATTGATACAAATATAAAAGTCAATGTAGTAGCTGTTCCTTAATCAATAATTAAAATTGTGCTTTCCCTAAATGCTGACATTCTGTCTTGCTATAACTTCCCTCATCTTTCACAACCACAAATAATCCTACATTTTAAACAACTTGTGTTTTCAGAATACATACTTGATTGCGAGAATGCCTGTCATGCAAAGCTACCACCTAACATTTCAAAACTGCTTTTAACTATATGAATAACTGCTGAAACACCACAGTGCACCCCTCAACCCCAGCATGAACAGCATTGCTAAATAAGTTATTCTTAATTATAATCTAAGTAAGTTATTCTTATTCTTAATTTAAATCTGATTTATGCTCTCCAAATGGTCAATTAACCAAAAATAAAGAATGTTGGTTAAAAAAACAACATGACTTCTGCAGCATTTACTTTCACTCAATGTTTATGAGCTTGTGCTCCCCTGCCCCCCTGCCTTATCTGTTTTTCATCAAGGACACTGTCACTAAGAGATGGATGCTAAAGTGAACTCAAAGATAAAGTTAATCTTTAATCTTGACAATTACAGCTGCAAACAGAAGAGTTAATTTTCAGTGCATGCTACCAAAGCATCAAACACAATGCAGAGACTAAAAAAAAAAAAAAGGAATAACAGGTTTCTAAGATATGGAAGGTCAGATGTCATATTTTGAGGTTAAATTCTAAAATCAGTGAAACTGAAAACTTTCACAATCAGAAACCAAATGAAAAACTAGCTCTTGAGGCAGCTTCCTGAGGAAAGACCTAGGTTTGTATCACTCCTCTTTATATCTCCAAAATCCTAAGTGCTTGGCACGTGGTAAGTATTCAATCACTATGCATTTGAATAACCAAGCATAAATAACTTCAGAATTAAGACTAGATTTGTATTCACAAATTACAATTTCTGAAAATAATGTTGGAGCCTCTATTTTTTTAATCAGAAAAGTCACATCCTGAAATATATTTTTAAATGTAAATAATACTCTATTTAGAAACATGTTTGAGTATTTTTAACATATAAAACATAGAATATTCAAAAATATATTATGTACATTGACATTATAATATCAAATTTTTAAGTTTTCAGTTAGGGTAAAATTTTTCTATCACAAGCCATAAAGGTTGAAAAGAATTCAGAGTCACCTAAATAAAAATGTACATCCAAGGGATGACAGTGAAGGTTGGATGTTTCACTGAAATTTAAAATCAACAAAATTAAGATGCTCAAAAAAGAAACTAAGAAGTTGTTGTTGTGTTCATCACATGTGGCCAGTTAAGTTAGCTGAGAACAGAACAAGAAGGGAGAAGGTAAGAGAGAGGAAAGAGTGGGAAGGAGAAACAGAGACTAAGACTTATTAAAGAATAAAAGGAAACAGAGAAGGTCAAGAAAAAAAAGTGTGGGCAGGGGGAGTTGGTACATAAAACTAAGGATCAAAAGAGGAAAAAAACCAAAGAGGATAAAAAACTTGGATGGAGGAAAAGAAGAACCAACTCCTTGAAAGACTGAATAGAACAAGACTCACAAAGAAACAGCAAAGAGAAACACAAAGAGGAAGCAATAAATGGAGAATGAGACCAAAAGCTAAAGGTGATATCTCACCAGGGTGATCCTGTCCCATGTTCTGCTTCAGGCAAAGGAAACAAAACCACCTGCCTTTACATGGAAATTGCACAAAGTCTGTAAATTTCCCCAATGTTTCTATGCTGAAAGACTGAGAAGTGACTTTAATTTTTAAGGCTTATTTTTCTAAAAGAGAAGAGAAATAATTTTAAAATGGCAATCTGAATGTTTCAAATGTGAATGAAGGGCATGCATTTTTTAAATTTAGAGATGTCAGTGCATTTATAGTTACACCAAAAGACACTCTAAAACTTCTACACTAACTGGCCTTATTTATCAAGCTATTAAGGAAGTATTCTACTACTGAGTTTTTCTTCTCTTACATTATTCTGGGCCTATAAATTTTCATTTTGCTTTGTTTTTAAACAAAATTCCACTTGGGTGCAAATAATCAATACTAAGAAATAAAACAAAGCCAGGCACAGTGGCTCACACATGCAATCCTAACACTTTGGGAGGCTGAGGAGGGCTGATCACTTGAGCTCAGGAGTTCAAGACCAGCCTGGGCAACATAGCAAAACCCCATCTCTACTAAAAATACAGAAACAACAACAACAAAAAACAGGCATGGTGATGCACACCTGTGGTCCCAGCTCCTTGGGAGGCTGAGGTGAGGGGACTGCTTTGGCCTGGGAGGTGGACGTTGTAGGGAGCTAGGATCACGTCACTGCACTCCAGCCTACAATCCGTTTTAAGTTAAAAATAAACATTACAGTATGTGGACAGAGCAAGATCCTGTCTCAGATTTTAAAAAAAGGCAAGAAAAGAAATAAAACAATTAACTCTTTTGAGAAATAGGTTACATTTCAATTAACCATGATGTGTGCTCTCTCACCCTCTCTTCTCTTGAATTGGCTTCCTAATTCACTCCACTTGAATATTTTACATAACAAAATTACCCAGTGCTGCAATTTTCTGACTTTGAGATGTAATGTAATAAAATAGTTCTCAGCTTATGAATTTCCTTTCTTAAAATACACCCACTCAAAATCTCAGAGTTACTCTAACTTTACACCAATACTTTATTATGTTACACGGAATCATCAAAGAAATGAAAAAAGTTACTTGATCATAGAGATACTTTAAAACTAACTCAATGATTCAGTTATGAATTAGGCTCATAAATTAGGTAATCTAATTCATTTAGTCCACCAAAGTTAAATCAAATTAAATCCAATGAATTTAGTTCTCCTTTCCCCCATCTCTTGAAGGCAATTTCATTTCAATATAACACAAATTGGAGAAAAGTGCAAAACCATCTACTTTGATAGCTTGAGCCCAGGAGTTCACAGTTGCAGTGAGCTACTATTGTGCCACTGCACTCCAGCCTGAGCAACAGAGCAAGACTCCATCTCTAAAAAACAATTAAAACAAATAAAAATTTTTTTAGAAACCACCTTCTTTGATCAAAATTTTAAAACATGACTTACATTTGTACATCATTTGCCAGGATTGAACTCACTTGCCCATACTAGTTTTATAGGGAATTGAGATATACACAGCCATGTGAGAGTGTGGGGGTGCTTATTTTACACAAGGTTTCTTTTCAACCAAAGTTCAAAACATTAGGCATTGTCTCCCCTCTCCTCCATTTCAACAGAAAAAAATAAAATCCTAATCCCATTCAAAAGTCTCATTTTGATCTATTTTCAAGAAGGCCTGATATAATATTTCTAAGGAACACTAACATATATAGTTTTATTATGTTTAAACACAACATATATAAATGATGTCATCGCTTGCTATCTGTCCTAGAGATTCATTGAAATTATTATTACTTTCTTTTTTTTTTAAAGAAACAGGGTCTTGCTGTCACCCAGGCTGGAATGCAACGTGCAATCACTGCTCACTACAACCTAGAATTCCTGAGCTCAAACAATCCTCCTGTCTTAGCCTACTGGGTAGTTAGGACTACAAGTGTGTGCCACCATGCCTGGTAATTTGATTCATTACAATTAATTCGAACATTACAATATGTGGACTATATGTCAAGGTTCAGCATTTCTAATATGTCTGGATTAGCCGTTATTAAATTTATTAAAAGTATACCTATTATAATTCCATGCCAATCATGTGAAGCATTTATCATAAACGCAACCTCATACCTTGGAGAAAACACAAAATTCGATGTCACAGGCGATGACTACAATCTGTTTTAAGTTAAAAATAAATCTTGAAATACTAGTTATTTAAAAAAAGATAATATATTAAATTATCAGCCAATGAAACCATACAAATATTTCACAGATTTGTCTTTTTAAAAACTTCCTGTGCCATTTATTTTAAAAAGTAGCAAATAGAGAGTTCTCTCTTACCCTTACAATAACCATTGCCTAATGTGCTTTCACACATCAAAGGAGACTAGAATATCAGGCTGAGCAACATTTACAGAACTTAAAGGAATGAAAATCATTTACAGTAGAGAAAAGGACTACGAGACAGAACTTCTTACAAACACTTGAGCAAGAAGATACCACCCATATCCTACACAGCCTTTGCTGAGTTTTCAGCAAATTATACTGTGATAGTATTCATGCTTCATGACCTTCCATAGCTTATAATTAAAACTTTGAAAACAGAAACTTAGTTTGACACCTGGACAGAAACACAAAGTGAGAAAGGCGATACAGGGGCTGTTACAGAATTCAATAGTAAAAATCAACATCTGGGTGTTCATTTACCTTCTTATTTAGCCAGTGCCAGAGCTTGAGGATAGGGGGTAAGGTGAGAAAGAGAAGATAAGAACAGTGGAATATCATTAGAGAATGCAATCATAGTATGAAAAGAAATGAAAAGGAAAGCATGAGAAGGAAACTGTCCCAGACAAAGGAAAAACTAGGGGTGGAAAAACTGTAATACATCAAAGTTTTAAAATCAAGAGAATGTAGTACTCCTTTAAGATATACAACGATTAGAAATGATGATAACCGCACCACTGTTGGGAATCCAACAACTAAAAATATATAAACCCCCCCCAGCATGCTCGTAGGCTTAGAGTCTTCACGCCTTTGCACTGCTCCATCTGCTTGCCCTTCTGGCCGTGTCTACCTAAGAAACTCCCGCCCGTGCTTCAAACTTACTCCAGTATCACTTCCTCTGCTCTCCTTCCCTTTCTCATGACCCTATCAACAGTGAGTCATTTCCTACTCAGTGCTGCCACTGTATCCCATACGCATTTTCATACACAAATTCCTAACACTTACACAGAGCTTACCATGTACCAGGCATTGATCTAGGGATTGTACATATATTACCTCATTTAATCCTTACCATCATTCTGAGGTAGGTGCTACTGTACCCATTTCACTAGTACAGAAACAAGGCCCAGAAAGGTTAAGGAATTTTATGGATTCATACTCCATGCTCTTTAACCACTAAGGCTCCAAATCTAACCACCATCTCTGAATATTTATAAATTGCTGTCTTTCCCCAGTATACAAGGCTTCTGTATCTGGTTTTCTATGACTCATCTGATTTTCTGTAGGACTTAATACAGTATCTGACATATGGGTATTACCACAAAAATATTCACTAAACTGAACCACTACCTAGCTACAAAATTTTAGGCAAATCACTTAACCTCTTTGGATTTCAATTTAGTCCTAATACAACGAGGGAATTAAATAATAATATCCAAATCATAAGATCCATTTCTCCCACTTTTATGAGGAAAAAATACTTACACAAGCCTTATTTAAAGTAAACCCATCTTATCCTAATGTAAATCATAATTCTAAACATTAAACCTTTCATCATAGCTATTAAATGGGTTATCAACAATTACAATATAAACACCATGGAATGGAAGATTTCAAACCATGAAATACATTAACTCCGTTAAGACAGCCCAAGTCCTTAAAATACAATACCTTGCTATCAACTTTTAACAAGAATTTTCCAAGCCCAACAATGGGCCAAGGCGCGAGAGCTCCCTGCCGCTCCTTCAGGAAGCTTTCTATAATACCCCACCACACATGGTAGTGTTTCTCCAGGAAGTCCACAACTCCAAAGTGAATGACAAGCTTTTTCAGTATCCAGACTAAAAGAAGATAAAAAAAATACATATATAAATAAAATGTAGATTAAAAAGTTGTAACATGAAAAGATTCCTTAATTTCACATGAACTTTCTGAAACAGCAAAGCTAGTGTTAAAATAAAAATCAATGTTAAAAAGTAAGGTGGGATTCAAAGTATGCCAAAGAGATGGAATAGGACCAAGTAACTTTTCAAACCACCTCACTTGCCTATATATATTACCTTCTTCGCAAAGTCTAAACCCCTGAAGGAGTCGGGGATTATTTTACAGCCCATATAAACATAAAATACTCTTATCGTGAAGATTTCAGTGACTACAATTCTGGCTCCTCAGATACTCCCCCTTCCTAAGTAAAGAATATAAACAACCGACACTTCCTCATCTCCTTGGCTTTTACAGGTGCTCTTGTCAAAATTTCTTCTTTTCCTTAGGTGTTTGTTATTTAGTGACCAGAAATGTATAAGGTATTCCATATGCATCATGATTTTGTACCAATGCAGGGTATTGTTCCTGATTCCCTATTTGATGCTGATCTCAACATCTAAACAGATGCCAGGGTTCAGATGTTGAGAGCAGCATCAAATGGGGAATCAGTAGGTTGAGTACTAGCAGGGCTGCTACAAACGGCCCAAGGCTGTGCACTGCAACTTCAGTGGGGACCACTCTCAGACCACACTGTCTCCTCCTGGAGTTGGGCAGTGCAATGACCCTTCAAGTAGAGGTCAAGCTTCCTGTTAGAAGCCAACTAAGAAGGTGGCAGGGCAAGAAGGAAGTGTTATTTAACTGTGAGTCTTACCTTGATGTTTGGACCCTGGATCTCGATCACTATATAATTTGCCTGCCTCTAGAGATTTCTGTTCTTAGCTCTGGCCTTACAACCTAAAGGTACACAATTTGCTACACTGAACCATGAGTTCAGTGTTACACACCAGTTCAACAACTCCTTCCTTATCATTTTTAAATCCCTAGAAAGGCCCTAGAAGAAACTCTATAGTTTCAGTAAGTCCAGGGTAATTACAAGCTGTAGAAAAGCCTTTAGGGGCCACCTTATTCACAGCCTACTCTCCCAGGATCATGTCAAACTCCTATGACCAGGTTAAGCTATGACTAAAAAAAATGAAATTCCTGCTAACAAACTTCAAGGAAAAGAGAGTTGCAACACCCTTTCACATAGTTTGCCATCATAATGAAATCATCTGAAAAATCATCAAAAATTGAAATCATCAAAAAAGTACGGAACAAGCCAGTAGAGCAATTTAAACTGTTTTACTCAGTTTAACAGAAAGCATGACCATGGAATCGGCTTTGTGACTTGCTTAATTAAAACTCTATCTTGTTCCAACTGCCTAACAGAAGTTCTATTTGAGGACACAAGAAGCAGATACAGGCCGGGCACAGTGGCTCACACCTACAATCCCAGCACTTTGGGAAACTGAGGTGGGAGGATTGCTTGCATGAGCCTGGGAGATCGAGGCATCAGTTAGCCATGTTTGTGCCACTGCACTCCAGCCTGGGTGATAAAGTGACACCCTGTCTCCAAAAAAAAAAAAAAAAAAAACCAAGATACAAACTTCAACCATTTTTATATTGTATACTCCCTGAGGACATGCACCACTATAGAATGCTCTGGTCATAATAAGTGTTAAAAAATAAAAATAAAATGCCTATTTAACTAACTATCCAATGTAGTGAGGAAAAATAAAAATGAGTGATGAAAGCTAATGATCTAGAAGGTAAATAGGACAATAAGTTTAGACTTGTAAACTATGGTGGAGAACAGCTTCCAAAAATCAGATTACATTTTAATCAACAGCGAAAAACCTTGACATAGGAAATGAGGAATAATCAATGCAGGAGGTACTTGGATAGCAAAATCCACAGCAGTCACTAAGGACATAATAAATTTGGCACAGAATATGGCTGCCATAAGAAGAAAGCCCAGTAATCAGGAAAAGTATTAAGTAAACGATGTTTCTACAACGCACCTGTCAGAGAAAAGGCTTCCTTACTTTTTTTATTCTTAGAAGAAAGACAGTTTGAGACAGAATCAAAACAATAGTGGTGGGCCTCAAATTACTGCAGCATTAAGATACAAAGACCTGATTCAATAGAATATGGAAAACTATGATTCCATTTTGATGTAACACATATAATACATACATATATACATGTAATTCAATTTTTCTGCCAAACAAATCGCAAGACTTTGCATCCATATATTTCTCAAAGCCTACATTTCCTCTGAATTAAAAAGGCAATGTAAAATATGCTTCCCTAAGAGTAGCGCCCAAAAATAATTCAATCTCAGCTGGGCACGGTGGCTCACTCCTGTAATCCCAGAACTTTGGGAAGCAGAGGTGGGCGGATGACTTCAGGTTAGGATTTGAGACCAGCCTGGCCAACATGGTGAAACCCTGTCTCTACTAAAAATACAAATTAGCCAGGTGTGGTGGCACAGCCCTGTAGTCCCAGCAACTCAGGAGGCTGAAGCAGGAGAACTGCTTGAACCCAGGAGGCAGAGGTTGCAGTGAGCCAAGATTGTGCCACTGCAATCCAACCCGGGCAACAGAGCAAGACTCCATCTCAAAAAAAAAAAAAAAAAAAAAATCATTTGATCTTCAAATTTCAAAACACAGATGGTCGTTAACATTCTCCTCCACAGAATCATGGATGGCTAAACAGTCAAATCTCTACATGGAGCTACTAATCTCAAATACCACATGAAATTTTAAGAGGCTAAATACATTTTTGAGCTTAAAAGTAAAATATTAAAGATGTATCAAGGTAATACATTAACAAAATGGTGTTTGTATACTATTTAAATGCAAACATAAGATTGTTTTACTTTGCAAGACAGTAAATTTAACTCAAATATTAAAATCCAAAGTAAAAAAAAATAAGAAAACAATCTTCAAAGACGAGACGAGATCATACTTAACCAGATAACAACCTGCAATCGGCACTGGCAGCAACTGCACAATCCACAGGTTCAACCAGATCTGCACGACGACAATGGCCCAGACCAGAGACACGAAGTAGATGTCACTAGTTTTCTTCTTTCTAAGAAACGTTCCTATTTCGGGCCTTCGTCTGCCCAGAGTGGGTGAAGGGGAAGTGGGTGAAGGGGAGGAGGGTGAAGGGGAGGTAGATAATGTTGGAGGGGATTCTTCCCTGTCCACTGCTTCTGAAAAGGGAAAGAAAAACACCACACACCGTATTAGTCCACATGAGGAAACAGGAATACAGAGCCACTTGTTAGGCCAGCCTGTTTCAGGCCTTCAAAATGTGCTGATATGGTATGATTACACTGGGTTAAAAAACACAAAAATATTTGAATCTATGTTTGCATATGCACTGAAAAACGTGTGGAGAATTACAATGCCAACGGTGCTTAATCTAGGAAGAATAAGTTAGTTGGTGATAGAACTGGGAGTCATTAAAACAAAATACATGACAAAGTAGCTAAGAATTATAATTATCCCATAAAAGTTATTCAAACTATTTACAGAAACAACTGCTAACATATACTAGAACTTCTATATTTAAAAATCCCTCTTAATAGAACTTTCAATTAGATGCATTTATATGTATTTCTGACACAAGAAAGCTTTTCGGCGTTATATCATCTAAAATGGAACCAATTAATCTTACAAGAACCCAAGGCTTTCAAACAGATAGAAGATACAAAAAATGAATGAGATATAAAAACAATGACAGATTTCTGGGGTAACGATTTTCTTTTTTTTTTTTTTTTTTTTTTTTTGAGACGGAGTTTCACTCATGTTACCCAGGCTGGAGTGCAATGGCGCGATCTCAGCTCACCACAACCTCCGCCTCCTGGGTTCAGGCAATTCTCCTGCCTCAGCCTCCTGAGTAGCTGGGATTACAGGCACGCACCACCATGCCCAGCTAATTTTTTGTATTTTTAGTAGAGACGGGGTTTCACCATGTTGACCAGGATGGTCTCGATCTCTTGACCTCGTGATCCACCCGCCTCGGCCTCCCAAAGCGCTGGGATTACAGGCTTGAGCCACTGCGCCCGGCCTACGATTTTCAAATAAAGGAAACCATACTGGATTATTTCATATGAGGCACTGTTTTCTAACAATGCAACTATTATGCTACATTTTACTATACAATGCTATTATTTCTATCTCCTAGTTTTAATAAGATATACCATATACATCAGAAATCATATAACTCTTAAAGTAGTATTAGTCTATATATACCTAATGATGAAAATTATTAAGATCCTAAAAATTGCATTTTGCCTTCCATTAGAAAAAAATGTTAATAACAAAGCATGTCATCATACAGATCTGGTTGAACCTATAGATTGTTAATCACAAAAGTATCATACATCAGAAGGTCTAGAAAAAAGAAAAGAAATAACAACTCCCATAATCCGAACCTCACATTTTCCCCATGGTCTTTTACATAGTTGTAGCATGTTCCACTCATCCTTTCTCATTCTTTCTCTTCAGCTGAAAGTCAGCTCCACCACAGCGAAGACCTTGTCTGTTTTGTTCTCCCTCCACTGAATTCCTGGCACATACAATAGTATCTAATATATAGGAGGTGCTCACTAAGTATTTGAATGAATGACTTCCCTGGGGTTTAATAATTTTCATAAGCAAATTTCATACCACACAGTAGTCCACTAAGTGCTATATCATAATTTCCTTAGGGTTTTTAATGTTAAATGTTCAGCTATGAGTAAATTTTTACTACTGAGATCACTTGCACCCTGGTAAGTCAGCTCACCTCATTAGGACCAACATTCCACCCTTAAGTTCAGGGCTAAAGCCCAAGCTAGTTAACAGATGCTTTTGTTTGACTTTGCTCTGAGTATCGGTCTAATTTGGAAATTTCATGTTGGTAGGTGTGACAGATACTTGGAAGAGTAAGTCCAAAACCAAAACCTCACTTCCTCTCCACTTTGGAAACACGATTCCATATGCAAGAAAAATAAAGTGTTCCTACTATACCAAATTCCTTTCTCTTAGCTGACATTTCTAAAGTCAGTTCTTCAAGGAGAATTCACTCTAAATATTCCCTAACTCCAAATACCTCTGGCCCTAATGGACCTCTCAGCACAGACTGAGGTGGCCTTTCACATTCCTGAACTCTGCAAGAGTACAGCATGACTCTACAGCCGACATAAATCAAATCTACATACTGGATTCCTCCGGAGCCTACAACTCCCAAAGCCAGGCCACATGGGACAATGAATCCAAAACAACCAGGGAGGTCTGTTTTAGGGGTCAACATATTAACATATGAAGCATGCAAACTTTTAGAGAAAGAATGCCAGAGAAATGAATGACTGCAAGATAGAAAATAAAAGTCTTCCCCAAAAAAAGGGTTGGGGAAAGGGAACAAAAGAAAAAGCAAGAGGAAGAGACAGAGCAAAATAAAATCATGGAGGAGAACTGACAGTTGTAGAAGAAAGAAATGGAAAGTAAGAAGTCAAGATAAGATATGCATAAAGTGGGTGGAAATGTGGGAAAGGTAAATGGAGACTGAGAAAAGGAAAACAAAGGAAAAAAAGCAATGAAGAACAAAAGAAAAATAAGAAAAGCCTTTTTAAAAAGGAAGGAACAAAGAACCAAGATAAGACACTCAAGAAGGTAAATAATGAAATGTATTTAAAAAGTGATATATGAGTACAAAGATGAGAGGGAAAAGGGTATAAAAATAAGAACCAAAAATAATACATGAAGGATCAGCAGAAGTAGTATTTTGTGATGCTAGTGTCCAAAATTTTACATTCTATTGACATTTTATTTTCCAGAATAACCTTGAATGTCACCAGAACATCAGTCACCTGCAGGCTGAGTGGAGAGCTGGTCTTCACTGCTTGATTCATACCCTGTGATAGAGATGGCCAAGTTTGCCAGAGTAGAAGCTGCCATGGAGATAACCTGCCCTGGTAACTCTGCCCCTGTAAAAGAAGCATCCATTTTCAAAACTTTTTAATGTAAGAAATAATGGCTGCAAATTTAAACACAGTCCAAAGTTTTCAATGACAACAAAACAAAATGGTTAATACTGACCCACTGAATCAGTGCTTCTTCACCAAGGAAGAATCCTTAAGAATCAACATGAAAGTGTGCCAAAAAAGCAAATTCCTGGACTTTCTGAATACCTTCCCCCTTTGGGAACTTCATGCTGGTGGATGTGGCAGATACCGCACATGTAAATTTTGGAGTGCCACACTTAACATCCGTTAACAAGCTGACTTTAACGCATTACTTCTACTGAAAAACACTGGCTACATCAAGTCTGTGAACTCCCTGATCTGACTGTATTAGGCTTGTTGTATGGCTAGGTCTCACCTTAGTATGAGATAGTCCACATTTGTTGATCAGAATAACAACATTCCACAAATGAGTATGCAAATATATGGGTATTATGCAAAACCATATAGATCTATAAATTACATAACTCAGTACAGGCAAAATCCACCACTTGAAAATCTAAAGGAACAAAATGACCTTGTTTCATGTTATATATTTCCATGTTAAATTCCTAACAGGTAGTACCAAGCTCAATCATTTGCACTATATCCAAGTAAAACATTCACTGGCAAAGGAGGCCTGTCAACCTTTAATCTTCTACAACAGACAAGGAAGACTAGCTCACACAGCATCAGGTTCTAGCACACTTTCTTGCATATTAGACTGGAGAGCTAAAACAACTGTATTTCTTGGATTCCCTTGCAACTAAGGTCTCACATGTGACATAGTTTGTACCAAGTAGGTACACCTGTGCAAGACTTGAGAGCCTGGAGTGGCACTCTGTAATCTGGAAGCCACGCAGCTCTCATGTCAAACTCAGTTGATCAGAAAGACATATGGTTTTTCCACAGCAACTTAGCAGAAGTTCCAATGGTTCTGATGTCTGGTCTCTAACTTCATGGCGGGCAGCAGCAGCCATGGCCCTCTGCCCAAACCGTCCTTCAGTGTCACTGAGCATTTCTTCTGACTGCATTGCTTCCACTTCTGTTAGATTCCAAGATCAGTTGTCTGGTCTTGCCAGAAATTCTATGTGCAAAAATTGTAAATGTTAACCAATACCTCCTACTATTTAAACTACCTGGAGTAGATTCTATTGTCCACAACCAAGAACAGTGGCAATTCCTAGTCTCCAAGTCATACACCCACATTCATACAACTGAGACAATACTTTTGGTAGGCCAAGACCGGTATGGCAACACAGGATTCTGCCACACCAAAGAAAAGAGCCATGACCCTTCAGAAGGCTGATGAATTTAAGCTCCAAATTAACTCCACATACTCAAATATCCAAAGCTGGCCCTCTCCCAGAAAGCAGTAAGCCAGAGCCTGGGGTGGCTCTTTGGTAGATTCAGACATCAGGATAAGAGTACTAACCTTGCTCAATCATACCCTGTCCCTCCTCTAATACTAATAAATGCTCCTGTGACCTGAAAGAGTTTGGTTTTAGATATGATATCATATCTCTCAATATGAGAGAAATTCAAACTCATGATCTGAAAGGAAAGCATAAGTTAGATTTCTGGATTAGGACCTTATTCTCCTGGCCTATGTATCCAGAGTGCTTCTGAAATACTAATAAGACAACAAAGGCTTAGAGAGAAAAACAGTGTCTTTCATGTCTTACATGTACTGTGTGCTGGGATAAAGACACAGACCCTGCCCCAGGGAATCCTGTAAAAGATATGAATTAAAGAACCACACAAATAAATGTCGGTATACAAATTAGGGTTGCTATTAAAAAAAATCCTGAGTATCTTGTGACATCCTAACAACACCCTGGGCAAAAGGAAAGCTGTGAGAAGAACTCAGCATGTTAAAGAGAGTGAAAGAAGGTCATTGTGTCTGGAGGACAGACAAGTAAGAAACTGGTATCAAATAAACAAGGCTGGAGAGGTAAGCCAGATGATGCAGATCACAGAAGACCATACGAAGGACTTTAGTCTTTATTCTAAGAGGAAGAAGAAAGCACTGAAAACTTTCAAACAGGATAGTAGTCTTTTTCACTGACATTTTATTGAGATAAAAGTATGCTCATATGCAGTTCTAAGAAATAATCCCAGTGTACCACCATTTGTCCAGTTTCCCGACACAAGATATAGAACAGCGTCATCACTACAAGGATCTCTCATGTTAACCTTTTATTACCACACTCAACTGCCTCCCATCCCTCCCACAACCCTGTAAATAAATAATCCATTTGAGATATAAGAAGATGATTCTTGCTTGTCTGAAGAAAGACTAGAGGGGATCTATATTGGGTACAGGGAGATAAGTTGTTGCAGTACACAGGCAAAACGTGGCGCCAGCATGGTCTACAGTCACAACAGGGGAGACAGAGAAACTCGGCTGCATTAAAGAGACATGGGAGAGTCAAAGCAGGCCATACTTGGTAAGGAAACAATAATGGGAATCAAAGAGACAAAGGTTTCCAAGTTTACAGACTATGGTTAGATAGAGAAAATGTAGCAGAACTGGATGAAGATTCTTGACATGTTAGCGCTCTTTTTAGACTTCCAGACAGAGGTTCCACAAACACGCTGAGCACAGTGGCTCATGCCTATAATCCCAGCACCTTGGAAGTCGGAGAAGGATGGATAACCTGAGGTCAGGAGTTTGAGACCAGCCTGGCCAACAAGGCAAAAACCCATCTCTACTAAAAATACAAAATTTGCTGGGCAGTGGCGGGTGCCTGTAATCCCAGCTACTCAAGAGGCTGAAGGCAGAAGAATCACTTAAACACAGGAGGTAGAGGTTGCAGTGAGCTGAGATTGCACCACTGAGCCGAGATCTCGCCACTGAGCTAAGATCACACCACTGCACTCCTGCCTAGGTGACAGAGTAAGACTTCGACTCAAAAAAACTAAGTTACACAAATAAACTGACTTACACCAGAGATGGGGCAAGACTTAGGTTTGCAGCAGTACACCCAGGGAGAATCTCTTATACCCCATTCAAGAGCAAAGTTTGGGAACAGCTAATGGCCTAGGATAGTACAATAGAAAAAGGAAAAACAAAAACAAAGATCTTTGGGTCAAAAAATTAAGAATTCTCTCTCACATAAGATTACAGACTAGTCAAGGGTCTTGAATTACTAAACTGGCCTCTTCAAAAGTAATTTAATTAAGTGGTACTCATCTTGAGACACTGTGAGTAAAGTAAGTCCCTTGATGGTTTTTGCAAAATAACAAGACCATTTGAAAGCTCTTCAAATAATGGGCTTTCAGTTCAACTGCATTTTAACTTACATTTCTAAATACTTTCTAAGCATTCATTAACCAAATAGGTGACTAGGCTATATGCTGAGATAACAGACTAAGACCCTGGTCTCAAATCCAATCTGACACTCAAGAGCTAATGTAAAGTAAGTGTAGACTGTTAGGGGAGCAGTGTGGAAATCAAATCCATGCAGGGAGGTCTGGGGAGGAATTCCAAAGAAGCTGTCTGATAAGAATATTAAAAGATGCCATCCTTTAAATCAATTTAAACAAAAGTGAGCTAGATAAAGAAGACAGAACAGTTCTATCCTGGGGAGGAAGCTCCTGAGAGACTGGTGTCTTAGAGAGCAGGGGTAGAAAAGTGTTTCAGGAAGACAAAAAAGCAAGTGTGAAGACACAAAGGCAATAAAAAGCAGAGTGTCCTCTTCAAAGAACTCTAGGCAGTTCAATATAGCCAGAGGATAGCGTGAATGAGAAGAGGAGAGTGGCACAAGACATATGCAGAGTGGGGCAGGGACCTGGGCACAGAAGGTCTCATATTTACTATGAGGAGGCAGCACAATTCGGTGGGAAGCACAGGTGAGGAAAGAAGTCTCCCCAGGTTCAAATCCCAGCTCTATTCTTCCTACTTGGATGGCCATGGACAAGTTACTTAACATCAAGATGTCCCAGTCTCCTCATGTATAAAATGAGGCTTACATAAATTCATGTGAGAATAAAGTGAAACAATACATATAGAATGCTGGCCAGGGGCAGTAGCTCACACCTGTAACCACAGCACTTTGAGAAGCCAAGGCAGGTACATCACCTGACGCCAGGAGTTCCAGACCAGCCTGGCCAACATGGTGAAACCCCATCTCTACTAAAAATACAAAAAAATTAGCCGGGTGTGGTGGTGCACACCAGTAATCCCAGCTACTTGGGAGGCTGAGGCAGGAGAATCACTTAAACCTGGGAGATGGAGGCTTCAGTGGGCCAAGATGGCACCACTGCACTCCAGCCTGGACAACAGAGTGAGACTCCGTCTCGAAAAATAAATAAATAAAATGCTTAGAACAATGCTGGGTATGTAGAAGTACTCAATAAATGTTAGCTATCATCATCATCATCATCATCAATATCAATCTACTGGCTTTGACAGTATAAACTAGAAGCAGAAGCCACTAACACTTCTGTACCTCTTTCTACTATATATTACAGTATAGCCATCTATCTTCCCTTAGTAGACATTTTTAGATCTCCCCACAGAGCTAAGCAAAATACCTTGCATCTAAAGAGTAGGCACTGAAAGATTCGAGAAAAAGCTAAAACCAATCAATTAAATCTTCAAAACTGTGGCTTAAGGGATAACTCTCCAATTTGCTGATGGCACTAAAATATGCAGTAAATATGCAATAAAGCTTAGCTACATCAATGGAAACTGCAATATTTTTCTAGTTAATACACAAATGACTCAGCAAATTTTTCGAGCACCTCAAACTTCACAAAAGCATGAAAGGAGAAACACACAGAGAAAATCAACAAAGTGTTTGAAAATCATGGATATAAGACTTGGAAAACTACTTTTATCCAGCAAATCTGTATTTTAATGACTTCTGCCTTAGTGATACCTTTCAGCACTTCAAAAACCACAAGGAATTGGCCTGGAATCAGAGTCCAAAAAAAAAACCCAGAAACAACAGTTCAGGCAGCGAGATGATAAACTGAACAGAAGAATGCCAGAACTGAGAATCTTGGCCAAGTCATGGTATTAGAATGGTATTAAAAAGCCACAGCTAAAAATAGGCACATCAACAAGGGAACATAATCTTGGGACTCAAAGACTAAAAATAAAAGGAAAGTGCATTCAAGGTTTCAGGTATCAATCTACCTAGGGACAGGGCCAGCATTAAGTAGAAGTCAAATAACAGGGATCTACACAAATCCAAACAAGCATGCTACTGACATTAGCAGCCTAGCACCAGGGGACAGAAACTCACAGTCCAGCACACAAGAAAGAGACCACAGGTGAGATAACATCTGTTAATACAACAACTCAACAATGAGCAGACTAATTTTTTAAATAATCATGGGTAAATATACTTTGAATCCAGTCTAAATAAGGAGATACTTCTTGATCTACTCCATTCTTTCTCACAGGGATAGCAGCAGTTGCCAGAAATACACCAAATCATGCTTACTGGAAGGAGGTACTGCATACCAAATAAAACCTCCCTAGCCCGCAACGTTCCCTTTGAAGAAGGCTTCTGTTTCCATTACTAATGTGGAAAATACAACTCCCTCTCAATGGCTTCTAGTATCATGTCACAAGGGCCTGGAGATGGACCAGTAGAATTTTCTTCAGGCCTATTTAACTTAGAGTTATCAGAACTGAGGAGTGGAAGAAGAGCAGTAAAAAATTTAGTTTGCTCCCTTTTTCCAATTTGGTCCTGACTAAACCAAATTTGTTCATTCACATTTCATTCTATCCCAAAACAAGTAAGGCAACTATAAGGATTCTTCTCTGCAAAGACACGTCTAGTCATTTACAAACAATTACCAATGTCAGGAGAAACAGCACTCAGCTGTACTTGCTGGTACTTCTCAGGCTGGGTATCCCAGCTATTACAGTATAGATATAGCTGATGCTTGTTTCACTAACTTTTGAAGAAATTTTCTATACTCAGAGAAAATGGCTCTCTGAGCCTAAGTTTCTTCATTTGTAAAATAAGTATAACACCAATCTCACTAGACTGCTTTAAATAAATTAAGAGCATTTTTAAATAGTCTAACACAGCCTTGCTTATAGGAGATAACAATGCTAGTGTCTCTCTTTCCTCGGATGCCAAGGAAACATACTGAAGGTGGATTCCAGGTGCTATAGTTTGATTGTTTGTCCTCCAAAACTTATGTTAAATTTAATTGCCATTAGCACAGTATTAACAGGTGGGACCTTTAAGAGCTGTTTAGGCCATCAGGGCTCAGCTTCATGGGTAGGATTAATGTCATTATAAAAGGGTGAGGTTAGCCCCAGCCCTCTCTTGCTCACCCTTCTATCACGTGATGACACAGCAACAAGACCCTCACCAGATGCCAGCACCTTGACATTGGACTTCTCAGCCTCCAAAACTGTGAGCCAATAAATTTCTGTTCATTGTAAGTTACCCAGTATGTGTTACTCTGTCATAGGAGCACGAAACAGATTAAGACATAAGGTTTCTATTAAATACAGTTTCTGGGATCCAAGAGGCAAGGGAGCTAGGTCAAGTAGTTGTTTTAAGTCAACAGGGCCAATGTGGAAAACTGAAGGAGCAATCAATTGCAACTGATGTGAGAAGGATGAGTAGTCAATACTTTTTCAGTATGATTGACACTTATTCAAAGAGCCTGGGGAGGGGAAAGAACATTGAGCTTAGGGCAAGAATCTACATTTATTTATTATTATTATTATTATTACTTTTAAGTCAGGGTCTCGCCTCTGTAGCGCAGGCTGGAGTACGGTGGCATGATTACTACTCACTGCAGCCTTGACCTCCTGGGCTCAAACAATCCTCCAGCTTCAGACCTCCCAGTAGCTGGGAATACAGATACACACTACCACACCCAGCTAATTTTTAATTTTGTGTGTGTGTGTGTGTGTGTGTGTGTGTGTGTGTGTGTTTGTTTGTTTTTTGTAGACACAGGGTCTCACTATCTTGCCCAGGCTGGTCTTGAACTCCTGCACTCAGGCAATCCTCCTGCCTTGGCCTCATAAAATGATGGAATTATAGCATGAGCCATCATGCCTGGCCAAAGACCTAAGTTTAAATCTTAGCTCCACTAGTCACCTGTGTGACTGCAGGCTAGTCAGTTAATCTCTAGAACAAAATATCCTCATCTGTAAATGAAGCTACCACTTATTTTACAAAGGTTTATTTGTTTGGGTTCTGTTTTGTTTGCCTGTGGACTTGATAGCACATTTTTAAACAGTTAAAAGTTCTTGCCTCCTGACAGGCACTTAAATATTTTTTCCTTACATTATTTATCTTGAGCTTTTGGAAAATACTATGTTAGAACTTCCCAGATATAAGAGAAAAACCACCGACTAAGGCCCTTGGGTTCAGAAGGAACCACTAAAACTAACTCAGCAATGATCCACAAGAAGAGTTTTGTGAGGCTGAGGTGGGAGCATTGCTTGAGCCCAGGGGTTCAAGACTGCAGTGAGCTATGATCACACCCCACTGCACTCCAGCCTGGGGAATAGAGCAAGTCTCAATTATCTAAAAACAAAATAAAATAACAAATAAATAAATAGAAGAATATTCTGTGTCCAGGAACCAAATTCATACTTTGAATTCTGACGAAATCCAGTACTAATTCTGTAAGTCTAGTGAACCACAGATCATAAAAGTTTCTACAGCACAAAACCTTCAAAGCTCAGAAGACAGAGAGAAAGATACCTACATGAATGACTAGAAAACAAGAGCAAGTGCTACAAAGGGACATTGGAAATGACAAGGAAATAGCTGATGCACACATTTCGTGACAGTATACTAAAGCATTCCTGTACCCACCTACATTACAGTGACATCTATAGCAGGAAACTTTAAGTAGAAGAGAAGGGCTGTCCCATTACACACCAGATGGTTTGAGTTCTGATTCTTAAAAAGAAACAATGTTCTTAGGGACAAGAAGAAAAAAATACTTAAATTTAGGGAAAAAAACACTTGGAAGATTTATTTTATGATGAGGATTGTTTAGAAATCCAGAAAAGGATTCAAGATCAATAACCTATCTTGAAGCAGACTGAAATGAGAGAAAAAAACAAAAACAAAAACAAGATTTCCAAATCTGCCCTCAACATTTATTTCTGTGTGTCTGTGATTTCTTTCCTTGTCATAGCCTGTAATACAAATAACAGCAATCTGGCTTGCAGATCAACACATCACTATTCTAAGTTTATAGGTGGTAATCATAACCGACCATGGTCTCCTTTTTCCCCCTGCTCAAAACTTGGTCTTAGAAGTCTTATCCTTACAGTTTTCTGGCTGCCATCATCGGACGACTAGAATTTACACTGTGGAGAAAACCCAACTGCAACCTTCGTTTCAGACCTGCATTTCTTATATTCTTAATAAGCTACTTACTTAGCCCTGGACAAAAGCAGTCTAAAAGGGAAACCATTCTGGGGTAAGGGGTAAAGGGTAATCAGAGCTGTCTGAATCACTTGCTATTAGGTGAAAGAAAACAAAGGAGATAAAACTAACCAGAGAAACAAGTGGAAACCGCCAAGCTTTCTACAGCAATTGCCAAAACAGGAAATTTACTTCCACTAGTCAGATATATAACCACAGAGTAACAGATTATAATCAGGAAGACAGGCTGAACAAAGAAAACTTAGACACCAAAATATAAAATAAAATAAAATCTTCCCTATTTTCCACTGTCAGAGAAATACGTAATTAAAGTTACTTTGTTTCAGGTATTTTAAAATTCTAAACATATATTTATGAATAAAAATATGGGTTGTAATTATTAGATATTACTCATTTATCAAATAAAATAAAGAGCAAATTAATTTTTTAAAAATTTTACAAGGTATATGTACAAATACAACAGAGTGCCACAGTCTCATGATTAGAATAGAATGAAGATCTTAAAAATAATGTAGGCTGGGCGTGGTGGCTCATGCCTGTAATCCCAGCACTTTGGGAGGCCGAGGTAGACTGACCGCCTGACATCAGGAGTTCAAGACCAGCCTGGCCAACATGGTGAAACCCTGTCTCTATTAAAATATAAAAATTAGCTGGGCATGGTGGCATGCGCCTGCAGTCCTAGTTACTCAGAAGGCTGAGGCAGGGAAATCACTCGAGCCTGGGAGACAGAGGTTGCAGTGAGCTGAGATCACACGACTGCACTCCAGGTTGCCAACAGAGTGAGACTCCGTCTCAAAAAAATAAAATATATCCTGACACCCTCCCCACCCTCATTAGAGAACTGTACCTTTAACAAACTGTTTCCAGATATAGGTCACTCACGGCTAGGGTACCTCAAAAAAATCTTTAAAAACACATGGTCTATTCAACTTTGTACTAGAAATTCCAACCAGATCAGGCAAGAAAAATAAATTACAGGCATGCAAATTAGAAAGGAAGAAGTGAAACGATCCCTATTACAGATGACTGACCTTATATATACAAAATCCTAAAGAATATACCAAAGAAACTACTGAAGCTAATAATTTCAGCAAAGCTACAGGATACAAGATCAACAAGCAAAAAATCTGTTGTATTTCTACCCAGCAGCAATAAACCATCCAAAAAGAAAACTAAGAAAACAATTCCACGTATGATAGTATCAAAAAGAATAACAAATAAATTAAAGGTGCAAGACATATACAAAGAAAACTACAAAACACTGCTGATTCCCCTGTTTGTTGCAGCACTGTTCACAATAGCCAAAATTTGGAAGAAACCTAAGTGCCCAGCAACAGATAAATGGATAAAGAACATGTGGTATTTATAAACAATGGAGTACTATTCAGGCATAAAAAATAATGAGACCCTGTCTTTTGCAATAACATGGATGTAACTGGAGGCCATATTAGCTAAGTGAAATAAACTAGGCACAGAAAGACAAACATGTCACATTCACACTTATTTGTGGGATCTAAAAATCAAAACAATTGAACTCATGGAGATAGAGAGCAGAAAGATGGTTACTAGAGGCTGGGAAGGATAGTGATAGGGTAGGGGAAAGCTGGAGGTAGTTATTAATAGGTACCAAAAAACTAAAAAGAATGGACCAGGTGCAAGTAGCTCACGCCTGTAATTCCAGCACTTTGGGAGGCCGAGGCAGGCGGACCACCTGAGATCAGGAGCTCAAGACCAGCCTGGCCAACATGGTGAAACCCTGTCTCTACAACAATGCAAGTATTAGCTGGGCCTCATGGCGGGTGCCTGCAATCCCAGCTACTCAGGAAGCTGAGGCAGGAGAATCACTTGAACATGGGATGCAGAGGTTGCAGTGAGCTGAGATCACACCATTGCACTCCAGCCTGGGCAAGAAAGCATCTCAAAAAATAATAATAAAATAAAAAGAATAAGACCTAGTATTTGATAGCACAACAGGGTGACCACAGTCAGTAATTTAATTGTATATGTTTAAATAACTGAGAGTATAATTGGTTTATAACAAAGGATAAATACTTGTGGGGATGTATCCCCATTTTACATGATGTGATCATTACGCATTACACGCCTGTATCAAAACATCTCAAGTACCCCATTAATATATACACCAACTATGTAGCCACAAAAATTAAAATTTAAAATTTAAAATAAACACAGCTGAAACAAATTAAAGAGTAACTAAATAATGCATCCCATGCTCATGAACTGGAAGGTTTTTGTGGTTTTGTTTTTTTATATTGTAAAGATGGCAATGCTTCCCCAAGTGATCTCTAGATTGAATGCAATCCCTATCAAAATCCCAACAGGAGTTTTTGTTAAAACAGAAAAGCAGATTGTAAATATGGAAATGCAAGGGACCCCAAAATAGTCAAAATAATTTTGAAAACAAAGAACAAAGTTGGAGAACTCAAGCTTCTCAATTTCACAACAAACTACAGTAATCAAAATAATGTGTTATCTGACATAAAAATAGACATACAGATCAGTGAAACATAACAGAAATGGCAAAAACAAACCCATACCTATATGGTCAACTGATTTCTGACAACGGTGCCAAGGCCATTCAATGGAAAAAGGATAGCCTCCTCAACAAACTGTGCTGGGAGAACTGAATATACGCAGGCCAAAGAATGAGGTTGGAACCTTACCTCACATCATGTACAAAAATTATTTCAAAATGGATCAATGACCTAAATACAAGAGATAAAAGTATAAAACTCTTAAAAGGAAACTTAAGGGTAAGTATTCATGACCTTGGATCTGGCAATTGTATGTCAGCTATGACACCAGAAACACAAGAAACAAAAGAAAAAAATCGACAAACTGGACTTCATCAAAATTAAAAATTTCTGTGCATCAAAAGAGACTATGAAGAGAGTAAAAATACAACCGACCAATAGAATATTTACAAATCATGTATTTGATAAGGGTCTAGTATCTAGAATATATAAACAATTCCTAAAACTCAACAACAAAAAGGCAAACAACTTAATTTTCTTTAAAGGAGAAAGAATTTGAATAGACATTTCTGCAATGGCCTAAAAGCAAATGAAAAGATGCTCAATACCATTAGTCATTTGGGAATGCAAAAGAAAACCACAATGAGATACCACTTCACACCCACTAGACTGGCCATTATCAAAAAGTGGAAAATAATAGGTTTTGGCAAGGTTGCAGAGAAATTAGAATCCTCATACATTGCTGGCAGAAATTTGAATGGTCACGTGCTGTGGAAAAGAGTTTGGCAGTTCCTTAAAAAATTAAACACAGAATTCCCATATGATCCAGTAATTCTACTCATAGGTAAACATTCAAAAGAATTGAAAACGTGTATTCAAATAAATATTGCATATGAATGATCACAGCGGCACTATTCACAATAGCTAAAATGGTGAAAATAACCCAAATATCCATCAACTGAAGAGTAGGTAAACAAAATGTGGTGTACTCTAACCATGGAATATTACTCAGCCATAAAAAGGAATGAAGTACTGATATTATGTACAGGGTTTCCTTCTGAAGTGATGAAAATGTCTATAGACATTGCCCTTAAGTTTCCTGTTAAGAATTTTATACTTTTGGCCGGGCGCGGTGGCTCAAGCCTGTAATCCCAGCACTTTGGGAGGCCGAGGCGGGTGGATCACAAGGTCAAGAGATCGAGACCATCCTGGTCAACATGGTGAAACCCCGTCTCTACTAAAAATACAAAAAATTAGCTGGGCATGGTGGCGCGTGCCTGTAATCCCAGCTACTCAGGAGGCTGAGGCAGGAGAATTGCCTGAACCCAGGAGGCGGAGGTTGCGGTGAGCCGAGATCGTGCCATTGCATTCCAGCCTGGGTAACAAGAGCGAAACTCCATCTCGAAAAAAAAAAAAAAAAAAAAAAAAAAAAAAAAAAAAAAAAAAAAAAAAAAAAAGAATTTTATACTTTTACCTCTTACATGACCCAAAATAGAGGTCACAGCTGCACAACACTGTGAGTAAATTGTATGTCATTTTTATATGGTTACTGCCCCTTAGCCCTTGTTACTCGGGAAGCTGAGGTTGGAAGACCTCTGAGCCCAGGAGTTCAAGGTTACAGTGAGCTATGATTGTGCCACTGTACTACAGCCTGGGCAATAGAGCAAGACTGTCTCTAATATGTTTAAACAATGTATTTTCCATTCAGAAACCACCATACCTTTTCAAATAGATTCAAAGCGTTTCATCGTAACATATTTCTTACCAGAAGACTCTTTTTCATTCTGTTTTTCATAGAGGGTGCCCACAGACATCAGGAAAACAATAACCAGGAATACTGGAATTCTCCATGAGCCAGCCAGGGATGCTGCAAATTATTAAGAATTCGCATTTTTAGTGAAATTAAAACCTAGTACTTGTTTTTATAAGACTCAATTTTGTAGTTTGACAGAACAATCTGGTATATATGTCAATTACAGAATTATTTATCAGGCAAAAAAAAAAAAAATTTAAGTCCATTAGATAGATTAAACTTCAAGGTTTGTCAAAATTACGTTCATCTCTGCTCTCAGAGCCCCTGATCAAATGGATAGGTTATATGCCAGCCTACCTTTAATAGGTTTCTATTAAAGAGTTTATTCTAATGCATATTAAGGGTCTAAAATCATCCTAAACTCAAACCACCTACCTCATCCCAGAATGACCAGAATTAGGCACAGATCTCAAAGTCATAAAGTCTGATCTGGTTTCCTGAAAATACCACAGGGTGTGAACTTTATCTCTCAAGAAAGAGAATAGCCCAAAAGAGCACAGCAAAAGCGTCAATGTCTCCTCCTCAGCGTATAATGCAAAAATGTTTACAATTCGGCCAGGCACTGGGCTCATGCCTGAATCTCAGCACTTTGGGAGGCTGACAGGTGGATAATTTGAGGTCAGGAATTCAAGACTAGCCTGGCCAACATGGTGAAACCTCATCTCTACTGAAAATCCAAAAAAAGAAAAATATTAGCCAGGCATGGTGGTACACACTTGTAATCCCAGCTACTTGGGAGGCTGAGGCAGGAGAATTTGCTTGAACCCGGGAGGAGGCAGCTACAGTGAGCCGAGATCACACCACTGCACTCCAGCCTGGGAAACGGGGTGAGACTCCGTCTCAAAAAAACAAAACAAACAAACAAAAAAAAATGTTTACAAGTCACCAAAAAACATGTCCTTACTCATAACCATTTCCCTGAGTCCACCTAGAACCTCATAAACATGCCTGTCTGCCTGCCTCCCTCCTCTGCCTTCCCTGAGTTCAAAATGAGTCATATCTGACATAAGGTATCTTGCAGATAAATTCCTCTATCATTCCAACTCAACAAAGCTAGAAAATAATGCTTTGTTTGACATCAAACAAGGACAGAGACATTACTGTTTTATTATTTTATTTTCAACAATAAGAAACTACTTTAAGGCTTTCTACTGTCCTAGGTTACTGAATTGCGTTGTTTAATTAGAACTTAATGTTTCCATTGGCTCAAACTTGAGAGATGAAAGTCTCAACCGTAAGTACCATGCTGAAAAATCAACATCTGAGCAGCCACTCGCTAACATAACAGGGAACCCATTACTCTGAGCAGCTCTGACATGAATCATCCTTATGTAGAAAAGAGATTTGCCTCTCTGAAGCTACTCACTACTTTGACATCTCTCTCTCATGGTTACAGAGATCTATTTAAAGTACTCTTTCACAGGACACTTCTTCAAATATCAGAAACAGGCTTTCATGTTGTATATCCTCCTTACCTCTATCTTCTTTCCACCCTAGAGCCCTGGTTCCCTCCTCTTATCCAGAGTAAACATCTCTAGTTCCCTTAACCGGTTCTCACAAGTGATTCTGAGCACCTCTTATCATCGTTGACTGCTTATCTATATCCTCACCTAAGTACGACACTCAGAAATGATATGAGAATCCAAGGGTGCTCTACTTTTTAAGATGTATTGACTTTTAAAAGGACCTTTTGGAAAATGAACATGTAACATAATTAAAGACATTTTAAAGCACATCATTTTCATTAAAATTTAATGAAACATTAAAGCATAACATTTTCTAAAGATTAAAGAATTTCAAATGCAACATATAACACTACAAAGAATTCACTTTCATTCACACAGTCAGCCTCTGCTAACCTTAAGCTAGACTTAAAAAAAAAATAAAAAAAAAAAAAAGAAGGAACCCACCTAAATGAAAAAGCAATATAATCCAGACAGGAATTGAAATTGCTCTCAAGTAGCGTTCAGTGCTTGCATTCCACTTGAATGAAACAGTCAACACATAGCCAACCACCAACGTCCAGATCTTAAATAAATGAAATAAAGACACAGTTGTAAAATCTATACACATGAAAATGAACATACAATTATACAAAATCAGCAAGCATCTATACAGCAGGAGTGCTCTGAACACAGCACAGAAAAGATGAAGGTTGATGACGCCAAAGAAACGTGCCTAGGTTCTCCTCATTTAGAGAACCTAAGTTTTAAAATATTAGGCATCTAAAATCCCATGTAATGATATTATTTAAATAGTTGTTTAACAAAAGACACATAGCTCAAAACCCATCTTATACACAAAAATACTTGAGATAAAATATTCAATGTATAAACCATGGATTTAAATTAAGTCTTTTGTGGAATTCCTACAGTTTTCCCTGTTGATCAATGTTTAGGGGAAAAAAAATGGAAAGAAAAAAACAGGAAAAGAAAAGCTTTCCAAAAAGAATCAGGTTAAAAGATTCATTTCAGCTTATAAAATATGCTTATTACTGGGAAAAGAATTTCTTAAAAGTTAGAAAGAAGGCAGCCAGCTGAAGTGTGACCCTGCTGAAATAATCTAGGTAACAGATGGTTAGAACCTAATCCAGAGTTATGATGCACCAGTTGAAGAAGTGTGGCTGAAAAAAATATTATTAAAGGAACAAACAGCAGGACTTCAGAAGACTCAGCCAGGGTACCCTCCTCAGTTCTTTCTACATTAAATGATTCTAGAGTTTAAGAAGCATCAAAAGAAACCAACATAGCCTACACAGAAACTCATATTTTAATAGAACATTTATAAAGCACATAATCCAGAACACATCTAAGCACAAATAACTTATTAACATAAGACCAGGAAACTAAAATTCAAGTTTGACACGAACCTTGAAAAAAAAACAAAAGGCAAATTAAGACAAGAAGAAACTTCAAGCTATGTAATTCAGAGCAAGAAGAAAAAAGAACTGATAGAATTACTACAAAAGACAGAAAAAAACTATCTCCTACATTATTTTGGTCAAATCTATCAATAAAAATAATCTTCGCATCTTAAAAATGTTTATAGCTTCTAACCTCAGAATTCAGCTTTCAGACTTTATCCTTACTAATGATAAATTCTGAAAAAGCTTTAAATATAAAGAAGCTCATCAGTATGATTTAGAACAGTGGAAAAAGTGATTACCTACAAGGTCAACTGGGAAATGATTCACTCAATAAAATGGTATACAACCATTAAAATGACTTCTTAAAAACAAAGATTATATAGTTTAAAAACTCCCAATATCATATTAAGTCAAAAGTAAAATACAAGGAATACATGATGTGATTTAAGAAGTTAGTGGTTGAATTTGGGTGGTAAGATTTTGTTTTTCCTTACACATTTTTTCTGTATTTTCCAAATTGCCTTTAATAAGCACTAATTCTTTTATAATAAAAAGGACATTAAAATATCTTTCTTCAAGTAACTATCAGATGAAATATTAAAGAGCTCTGAAGCTCAAAAATATGAGGACATGGGAAGTGAGACTACAGCAGCTTCAAAAAGTCCAGGCTTGCTGGACCAGACCAATTAACCCTGGGAATTCAAGGAATTTGAGATCTGATTGTAGAGTGCAGAAAAAAATCTGAGTTCAATAATAGTACACTTATATAACATTCCTATGTGCCAGGCCCTATTCTAATGCTTTATATGTGTAAACTCATTTGACCCTCATAACCCCACAAAATAAGTACTATCCTCATTTTACACATGAAAGAAATTCAGATTTCAGATAAATGACCTGTCCAAGGCCACATAGCTAATAAATGACATAGCCAGGATTGGAACCCAGGAACCTGGCTCCAGAGCCCGCTTTTCTAACCATAAGGAGAACGCAGTGTGGTGCCAGAATACTAAAGATAAACAAAAGCTGCTCCGATTTTCACAAGGGAAAATAAAAATTGTCAATTTTGACAAGTTGTTGAAATTAAAAAAAAAATCCTCAGTAAATGGATAGTCTTCAGAGGCACATTGCAGTCAGCCCTACCCTATTAAACATTCAGTCAGTCACTTAGATGAAATACTAGAGGCACAAGCATCAAAAAAACTGATTTGTGTAAAAAACTGAGTGAAGCCAGAACAATGGGCTAATCCAAATAAAACTAAATTATATGAAAAGAAATGCAAAACTCTGCTTTTAGGTTCAAATCTCAACTGCACAAGTATGGAATGGAAAGAGAACCTCTAAATCACTTTTCAGTTCAGTATGAGTCAGCGCATGACTAGTAAAAGCACTTATTTCTAAAAGTACAATACTCATATCAAGGAAAGTGATTGTTTCAATGAATTTTACACTACCAAACCACATAACAAAATTCAGCCTGGGGAAGGAAACAGAAATCACAACATGATATATAAATGTAGCTGGGGGGAAAAAAAGTTTTACTTAGAAAAGAGAAGGAAATATCAAGATTTTGTAGCTACCTTCAAATAATTTTTAAAATGTGATCTGGGAGAGGCATAAGACTTAATTTTCTGTGGTTCTGAGAGCAGAAATAGGTGGGACTTAGGAAACAACACAGCTCAGTAAGAGGACAGGTTTTTCTAAAAAACTATAGCTGTCTACAAATGGAATAACCACCACTAAAAGTGTTTTGAGCAAATGTGGACCAGAGATGACTTACCATCCTTACTAAGGGTAGCAAGAAGCTGAACTGGAAGTCACAAAAGGTACCTACAGTATACCTCCAAGAAGTTTTTGTTTCTTATCTGTATGCATAAGGAATTAGTATCACTTGCAGGTAGAGAAAAAATAAGAGACTGCATACTTCAGATTTTTTAAGAGAAATTTACGGTCTAATGAGAAACATTTATTTTCATCTACCAACCTGAAATTCACAAATTACCTGATTCCAGCTTTAAATAAGCATTTTAAAATATATTCCCCAATTCCACTTTTAGGAGTATTTTCCAGAATCACCGCACACTATACAAGCAGATATAAAAATATTCACTGTTGCCATTCACAATATAAAAAATTGAAAACAAATATCATTTTATAGGGAACTATTTAAATAATGGTATCTCCAAAAACTGAGTAATTATTCAGACTTTCAACAGGATGATGAATATTCATATCCAGTGCTACAGCATCAATTTATCCATGTGTAAATTTAAAATGGTGAAAATATACTCAACAAAAAATGTTTTATTATCTCTAGATGGTTGGATTTCAAGGAGTAATTTGCTTCTTTATGTTTTTTTATACAGGTGCTCAATTTTCTTCTAAGGTTATGTGGTATCTTTATAAACAGAAAAAAAAATATTTTTAACTTTTAGAAAAATCTCTTTTGGCTTCCGGATTTTTTTCCAGCATATTGAAGTGTTTCCTCAGAAAAGATTCGCAGAAGTAGTATTAGTTCAAGAGGCAGGGCCATTTATAAAAACACTTCAGAGTTTATGTTAAGCCCATTATAATTATACAATTACCAACAGTTAAAAATGTTTATCAAAGTATTCTAATACAAATTCAGAGCTAAGAAAATCTGTTAGAAATACTTTCTAAAACCCACCAGGGGGGAAAAAAGATTCATACTACAGCAGTACTAAAAATAAAGAAGTGGCCAGTTACAGTGGCTCACGCATGTAATCCAGCACTTTGGAAGGCCAAGGCAGGCAGATCACCTGAGGTCAGGAGTTCGAAACCAACCTGGCCAACATGGTGAAACCCCATCTCTACTAAAAATACAAAAATTAGCTAGGTGGGGTGGCATGTGCCTGTAATCCCAGCTACTTGGGAGGCTGAGGCAGGAGAATTGCTTGAACCTGGGAGGTGGAAGTTGCAGTGGGCTAAGATTGCACCACTGCACTCCAGCCTGGTCAACAAGAGCAAAACTCCATCTCCAAAAAAAAAAAAAGACGTATATCTGTAAGTGCTAACAAGGAAAGATGTCCATAATACAATGATAAAGGAAAGAGCAAAGTACAGAACTATATGTGTTACCTAATTTTTGTTTTAAAAAACAAAAACTCTGTACTTTATGTGCTCACATGGGCATAGAAATGAATTTAGAAGCCTACACATTAAACAGTTAACAGCAGTAACATCTGTAGAGTGGGAACAGTGATACAGAAAAGGGATAATTCGGCTGGGTGTGACAGTTCACACCTGTAATCCCACACCAGTAATCCCAGCTTTCCGGAAGGCTGAGACAGGCAGATTACAAGATCAGGAGTTCAAGACCAGCCTGGCCAACATGGTGAAACTCCCATCTCTATTCAAAATACAAAAATTAGCCCAGTGCAGTGGCAGGCAACTGTAATCCCAGCTACTTGGGAGGCTGAGGCAGGAGAACTGTTTAACCAGGGGGGCGGAGGTTGCAGTGAGCCAAGATCACGCCACTGCACTCTGGCCTGGGTGACAAAGCAAGACTCCGTCTTGCGTGGGGGTGGGGGGATAATTCACTTTTACCACATAAACTTCTATGCTGCTTAGTTTTTTTTTTGTTTGGTTGGCTTTGTTGAGATGGAGTCTTGCTCTGTGTCCCAGGCTGGAGTGCAGTGGCGAAATCTCAGCTCACTGCAACCTCTGCCTTCCGGGTTCAGGCAATTCTCTTGCCTCAGCCTGTCAAGTAGCTGGCACTACAGGCGCATGCCACCACACTTGGCTAATTTTTTGTACTTTTTTAGTAGAGACTGGGTTTTACCGTGTTGCCCATGCTGGTCGAGAACTCCTGTGCTCAGGTAATCTGCTTGTGTCAGCTCCCAAAGTGCTGGGATTACAGTAGTGAGCCACGACGTCTGGCTGCTGTTTATGGTTTTTAAATGTAACAAACATATTTTCCTTGAGGCAACATTTTAAATCACTAAATATCCTTTAAAATAAAAAAATAAGGATTGTACATTCATGTTTCACAAACAATTTCTAGTCTAGGACCCCTTAAGAGTTTTTTAATTCTTAAATCTTTGCTAACACAGAAACATGAGGTTAACAAGTCAACTTCATATATGTTTAGCCTCTGACCAAACCTATTCAAGTGTGAATTTTCTTCCAGGCATTAAATCAATGAGCCACAGTTACAGATAAGGCATGTTTTTCCAAATATACGTTCTCCAAAACAACGTGTCCTTTTCAAAACAGACATTCCATAGTCGTTTTTATAGCACCAATGTGCCAGACACTACATAAAGACTACATAAAATTTGGCAACATTTACTTAGCAATACAAGTAAAGGGAACTAACAGGCAATCACATTTTCCTTTCATTTCACATGATTATCCACATATACTTTTCTGATTAAATAACATATTAAATGTAGAAAACATTAAGTAGAGTCTGCCTTTTCAAATGTCTTTGTTTCATTTATTGTCATCTGGGCATTAACTGAAAAAACAATTTGGTTTGCTTCTGTTACCCATTTTTGCAAAACAGTTTCCTAAGCTTTTTTCAGAGAGAATAAAACTACAGGCTGGGTACAGTGGCTCACACCTGTAATCCCTGCACTTTGGGAAACTGAAGCAGGTGAATCACCTGAGGTTAGGAATTCAAGACCAGTCTGGCCAACATGGTGAAACCCTGTCTCTACTAAAAATCCAAAAAATTAGCCAGGCGTGGTGGCAGGCGCCTGTAATCCCAGCTACTCCTGAAGCAGGAGAATCGCTTGAACCTGGGAGGCTGAGGTTGCAGTGAGCTGAGACTGCACCATTGCACTCCAGCCTGGGCAACAAGAGCGAAAGTTCGGGGTCAGGGGTGGTAAACTATAGACCTCCTCCCAAGTTATAGAGCCACAACCCTAATCATGGTCTCAAGCAGCAACTGCTTTGGGTCCTTCAATTAACCACTTAATTCTAATGTGAAAACTGTTCTCTTTGTTATATGGCAACTTTTTTTTATATTTGAAGCCTTTAACTGAGAAAACTAAGCACTGGAAACTTTTCTCTTCTTGTTTCTTGCTGCCAGACAAGCAGAAACAAACCTAGAAACATTTAAAAGTGGAACAGCATCAGTACTGAACAGCTAATGTCTACTGCTGCAAAGTCTCATACGATCTGTAAAATAGAACATCGTGAAATCTCAGAAATTGTTCAAGCCAACCCCTCACTTCACACAACTGGGGCTGAACATCCCAGAGGAGGGACCTGGTCTGCCCAAGGTCACAAAGTTAGTGGCAGAGCCAAGTTTAGAACGTAAGGTTTTTTGATCTTTCAGCCACTATTCTTTCCACCTCATGCTTCTTTAAAAAGATGTAAACAATGAGATCAGGGACCACAGAAAAAACAAATCTGCTACTACTCCAAAAACTAAATGGTCTTCAAATTTTCTACCAAGTCTACATTAACACAGTGAGGAAGATCAGAATGTCCCCCAAGAGAGAGTAATGGTGGAGCAGGGCACATCATCAGCTTTTTCAAATTTACCTTGCACAACTCCACCACGGGAAGATGCCAAGAACTGAGTAATATGTGAACCTGGTGCAACAGCTGATTTTTTTTTAAGTGTTCTGAAGTCACTAAGTCAGTACAATCTTCTAACATATTTGAAACTGTTGAAAAGAATTACTCATCCCATAAATGATTAGTTTTTCACTTGTAAGCGGCCTGGAGTTTTAGGAAACTGAAGAAATCTACAAGTGATGTGAAGAGGAACTGAACTGGAGGGATAAACTTGTGACAAAGAAAAAAATAGGTCCAGGCCAGGCACAGTGACTCACAACTGTAATCTCAGCACTTTGGAAGGCCAAGGTGGGTGGATCACCTGAGGTCAGGAGCTCAAGACCAGCCTGGCCAACATGGCGAAACTCTGTCTCTACTAAAAATAATACAAAAAACTAGCCAGGGGTAGTGGCAGTTTCCTGTAATCCTAGCTACTCGGTAGGCTGAGGCAGGAGAATCGCTTGAACCTGGGAGGTGGAGGTTGCAGTGAGTCAAGATCACACCATTGCACTCTAGCCTGGCAACAAGAGTAAAACTCTGTCTCAAAAGAAAAAGAGAAAAACACAGGTCCCGAGGACACTACAAAAAAAAACTGACAGTACCTGGAAAACCACACAGATATAAAGACAAAAGAGAAGAAAGCAGAGAGATGACTAAGGTTTCTAGATTCCTAATATCATTCTGGTTTTTTCCTAGTAACTAGAATCCACTTATTTACTTAGTTATTTTTAACACACAGCCTTGCTCTGTCACCCAGGCTGGAGTGCAATGGCACGATCTCAGCTCATTGCAACCTCCGCCTCCCGGGTTCAAGTAATTCTCTTGCCTCAGCCTCCCAAGTAGCTGGGAATACGGCGCCTGCCACTACACCCGGATAATTTTTGTATTTTTAGTGGACATGGGGTTTCACCACGTTGGCCAGGCTGGTCTCAAACTCCTGACCTTAGGTGATCAGTCCTCCTTAGCTTCCCAAAGTGCTGGGATTACAGGTGTGAGCCACCAAGCTCGGCCTAGAATCCATTTATATGAAAAACAATTAAACACAATGTATTAGGGAAAACTTTTAAAAAATCCTTATTGAAGGCTAGTTACTACAAAAAGTTTTGAGCAGGACTTCAACTGCTGCTAGGTCTATTGAATGCCATTTACTGACAGCCTGAACAGATCAATCTCTAAAAGTTTTCTTACATATGAAATCCCTCCCTCCTACCTCACAGGACTGTTGTGAGAAAGAAGTAACACCCATGTAAAAGAACTTAATCTAGTGTCTGGGACATGTAGATGCTCAAAAGCTGGATTTTAAATGGATGAACTGTCAGCTCATCAAAACAGGGATTCACTTAAAGGTAACTTTTCTCTCTGCCTCTCTCATCTATACTGCTCTTCAGCAGCAGGCTCACGGTTAAAGTAGCCTAGAAAGCATAAAGACCACTGTTCTATACCAGGCAGTCCTGCTTGGGCTTATAAAGCCAAACCACTGTGAACTGTGGAATGGAAAAGTTCCAGAGTGGGCCTCCTGCCCAGTCACATAACCTACTTTCACTTCATGTCAGGCCTTAATCAGCGCTTTACAAAAAAAAAAAGGGGGGTGGGGGCATCTCACTATGTTCCCCAGGCTGGTCTCAAACTTCTGTGCTCAGGCAAACCTCCTGCCTTGGCCTCCCAAAGTGCTGGGATTACAGGCATTAAGTCATTGTGGCCTGGCCTTTAATCAGCACTTTTGTTTTTTTGGAGACAGCGTCTTGCTCTGTCACCCAGGCTGGAGTGCAGTGGCACAATCTCATCTCACTGCAACCTCTACCTCCTGGGTTCAAGAGATTCTTGTGCCTCAGCCTTTCGAGTAGCTGGGACCACAGGCGTGCGCCACCATGCCTGGCAAATTTTTTGTAATTTTAGTAGAGACTGAGTTTCACCATGTTGGCCAAGCTGATCTCAAACTCTTAACCTCAAGTGATTCACCAGTGTAGGCCTCCCAAAGTGCTGGGACTACAGGCATGGGCAACCCTGCCTGGCCTTCATCAGCAGTTTTAGATGAGAGCAAGGAGTCCCTGTCTTCCCAGGTACACCTCACCCCCATCCAACTATCCATCCTTAAGTGCTGCTTGAGCAGAACGCAACTCCATGCCTCATTTCTCTTAAACTAAGATCGACTTGGAGCCTTTCAGATTTAGCCCTTCTACCACTCCCTACTCACTTCTTAACTCGTACTCTTTTATGATGAGTTTGTTGGGTTTTTTAACCCTCTCTTTTTCCTTGCTCCCAACACTTGAGCCAAACAGCTTGAATTTCAAGCTTTTTTTTTTTTTTTTTTTTTTTTTTTTTTTTTTTTTTTTTTTTAAGATGGAGTTTCACTCTTCTCACCCAGGCTGGACTGCAGTGGCGCAATCTCGGCTCACTGCAACCTCTGCCTCCCAGGTTCAAGCGATTCTCCTGCCTCAGCCTCCCGAGTAGCTGGGATTACAGACGTCCACCACCACGCCCAGCTAATTTTTATTGAACCAGCTGGCCAACATGATGAAACCCTGTCTCTACTAAAAATACAAAAATTAGCTGGGCGTGGTGGTGGGCACCTGTAATCCCAGCTACTCAGGAGGCTGAGGCAGGAGAATCGCTTGAACACTGAAGTGGAGGTTGCAGTGACTGGAGACAGAGATCGCGACACTGCCTGAGCAACAGCGAGACTCCGTCTCAAAAAAAAAAAAAAGAAGCTCATATAGGATTTGAAGTCAGGACCCGTATCTTATTCCTTTTTTAAATCCCTCACAAAGCCCAGTACCTAACATATGCTCAATCAACTTTAAACATGAACCAAGAGGTGGTATTGAGAGAACAGGAGAGCGCACGGGAGTTCTGGATCATTCACCACTCTACCAATAACCTCAGGCAAGCCAAAACGCTGCTTGACAGATACGAAGAATTATTAATACTTTGCAACTTAATGATGTCAAGGTACCTTGAACTTTCACTTACAAAAGAAGTGATTCAAATTTATTTGTAAATGGTACTGTTTACTAATCAATTGGTATTCTTACGCACTGAATCTCCACTTGTTTTTAACAGTTCCAGTTAAACATGTGGATCATTAACTAGTCTACAATATTGTCTGAGTTAGGAATTGTGTCACTAGATTATCTTTGAAATCCCTTCCAATTCGAAAGCTCCCTAATTTTCTAAGAGCAAGGTCAGGGTAATCCAAGCATCAAATCTACGTCTTTCTCTTTCAGGCGGTCAGCTGCTTTACTCCAGGCGGGAGGTATGCCGTGGCACACCAGTCCCTGCACAACAAAAGTAGTTACCAAAAAGTAAAGCGTGGAGAGAAAGAGGCACAGGCGGCTCAGCACCCGATGCCTTGCACAAATTATACTGAAATCTCCTGAACTGACAGGCAGCACCAGCAAGTGAAGCAAGCTTTGTTTTAGGACTTGTGAGAAATCTAAGACACCCAGCGCCTTCTTTGTCCCTAAGCAGCCCTAGACTGGTAAGAGGTCACCTTTCCTATCTGCAGGATGGCAAGTTGGCCTAGAATCTCTAAAGTCCCCTCCATATCTGACATTCAGATGCGCAGAACTGAGGGTGGCCGAAGTACCCCCTCCCTCTCCGACCAGGAGTAAAACTAAGCCCCACTGCCATGCTCTGGCCTCTCTCTCCAAAGCGGAATAGCGATTCTCAATCCAGGGCACTGTCCCCCTAAGAGGGCCTATTAGGATGGAGGCAAGGCGGGAAGCAGGGAGGCTGTTTCAAATCACGCCCGCCCAATTTTTGGAAGAAAAGTGCGCCAAATTCCTGAGGTGTGAGAGGAAAGCGGAGACGGACAGTCGCTGCAGCACAGGTGTGGCCCCTCTCGTCGCCCCTGCACCAGGAGGAACAGCTGCAGGATTGCACCCCAGTGTGTGGGGGTGCCCGGGCTGCCGCTCACTCACCCACAGGCTGCTGAAGTAGTCCAGCCCGCGGCAGATGAGCGCCGCGGCGTGCACCAGCAGCACCTGCACGCCCAGGTAGCTGCCGAGGCAGTAGAGGCCGTACAGGAGCGGGCCGCCGGCGCCGAGCAGCAAGAGCAGGCGGCGGCGGCGCAGCGCCTGCTCGCCCAGGGCCTCGACGCCGTAGTCGACGAAGCAGAGCGGCAGCAGCAGCGCAGCCAGCACGATGGGCGTGTGCGCGCGGTGCAGGCGCTGAAGCCAGTGGCGGCCCAGGCGCGTCAGCGAGCTTTTGAAGGGATGCAAGAAGGTGCCGCACAGCACCGCCCAAAGCAGCGGCCGCAGGAAGGCCTCTAGGATGAAGTAGACCAGCACCGCGGCGCCGCAACACAGGCACACAAACAGCACGGCCCCGGTGTTGTAAAAGGCCTGCTTGATGGGCTTGTCGAAGCGCAGCGCCAGCGCCGCAGTCCGCGGGGTCTCTCCGCCACCGCCACTCGGCCCAACCGCGCGCGGAAGCCGCGGCGCCGGCCCGGGAGAGCCCCGAGTGCCGGGCTCCTCTGAAGGGCCGCCGCCATCGGCCATCATGCCTCCGCCGCAGCCGCCGCCGAGGGGCGGTAATGGGAGCCGGGAGAGAATCGCGGGCGGGAGGGAGGGCTGGAGGCGCGCGGGATTGTGGGAGTTGTAGTTCTTCGCTGGCCTACAGGACCACCAAGCGCTTATAGGAAACTACAACTCCCAAAGGTGGATGAGGAGAGTGCCTCCGCCCCCTTGGTCTCTGCAGAGTGCTGGTAACAAGTTTCTAGGGGCCACAGCTTCCTGGAGGGGGGAAAAAAAAAAGCTCCTTTCACTCATTGGTTAATGTCAATTTCTCGCGAGGCAAGATCCCGAAAGGCGCCACATTCAAAGATTAAAACCTGCGCTGCAAACTAGAATACCGTGGGAGAGTACTTTTAAAACACCAATGCCCCGATTCTATTTCACTGATTTATTTAACAGATACTTTTAAAGTGTTTGCTCTGGTGTATCTGACAGGATTTTAAATAGAGATTACTATATAACAAGCCCTACTCTAAGTGGCTCACTCCTATTAACTCATTTAATCCTTAAAACAACCCTACAAAGAAGGTGTTATTATCCTCATTTTACAAACAGAAAAACTGAGACAGAGTCGTTAAGTACCCAGCCAGGGTCACACAGCTACCAAGTGGCAGAGGCAAGATTCAAACTCAGTGATTCTGGTTCCAAAGGATATCCTTTTATCTACTATAGTATTGGGCCTGAGCAAAGAACTCTTGGCATGTTATAAATGTTCTTCCATAGCTTGTAATTTGCAGCCAACTGTTTGTGCAGGTGTCGCTATGGAAGCAATCTAAACTCTTGAAGGAGTCATAGATCAGAGTCTCAAACTGCCACTGTTCCTTTTTTAGACTTGATGTCAAGTCAGTTAAGTCCCCAACCTCCGAGTTCCCCTCGGTCACATGGCGATGATAACAATACAAGCTTTTGCTTTAGGGTTATTATTGGGGGAAAAGGAAACTCTGAGGCGGTACAAGGTTCTTCTGTTGTCCTATTGGAAAAGTGCTGGGATTCAAGCCTCCTACCCATAAAATATCCCAATCAATATTTTGATTAAAAAAAAAAATTAACAAAGCCTTCACTGAGTACTCAACATGTGATTGCTTCACACCTGCAAGTTATCCCTTTCCTGTTTCAATAACTATTCCTATTAATTTCAACATTTTTGTTTCCCTTCTAAAACAGACAAGACAATTATCATAATCCACAGTTTTCAGATGAAGAAACTATTGCTTACTAAGATCTGGAAACAAAGGGATGCAGTAAAGGAAGTAAAGGAAAAAGTAATTCCCTATCCATCTCATTTGTAAGTTTCAGATGGCCTTTAGAGTTTTATAACCGAAACACAGGGTTAGTCGCTCACCACTTGCAGATTTCAATTAACAAGAGCAAGATCTAGTTTAAAAAAAGTGACGTATTCCAAAGCTAGCTAAGGGGAAGAAGAACAGGTTTCCTCCCAAAGGTACTGCTTCACTTGTGGAGCAGAAAGCAAGCACTTTTAAAGCGAAGGAAGCAAGCAGTTGTCTGGGAGGGGTTTGCATTCCTTATCTACTGGGTGGTCAAGCTGGTGACTGCTGGCACCTTCGCTGTGCAGATCTAAGCTCAAAACCCCCAGATGGAAGAGAGTTTCATATTTCTCAAGGCAGTCTTCTGGTGGGAGGGAGTTTTGTAGAAATTGGATGTTATCTCTTAAAGCATTCTCCTGGTGGGTGAGTTCCTTTCTGGAGCTCCTAAGCACATAGTTGAACTTGCCCTATAGGGACTGTCTGGTGAAGACGAGGTAAAAGGCTATATTTGCCTTTTTAAATTTTTTTGTGATTTATTTATTTTGAGATGGAGTTTCACTCTTGTCACCCAGGCTGTAGTGCAATGGTGCAATCAAACAATTCTCCTGCCTCAGCTTACTGAACTAGGATTACAGGTGCCTGCCACCATGACCAACTAATTTTTGTATATATATATTTTTAAGTAGAGACAGGTTTTACCATGTTGGCCAGGCTGGTCTCGAACTCCTGACCTCAGGTGATCCACCCACCTCAGCTTCCCAAAGTGCTGGAATTATAGGCATGAGTCACTGTGCCCGCCTACATTTGCCTTTTTAAAGGGCTAAGTAGAAAGTGAGAAACCGGGGGAATAAGAAAGGAAAAGAGAAAAAAAAGAAATAATAAACTATCTTTCAGAAAAAATGAGGGTACTCAGTTACAGTTTGACTCTGTGAATATTTTTTGTTTCAGTTGTTCCTACATTTTACTTTGCTTCTTAATTTGCTCAGGTTTTCTGGGATTACAATTACAAAGTATGGTCACATTTGCCCTCAGTCCATATTACACTGACTTAAGCTCCCACGTACATAATAACAAAGGCCTCAACCTCCTTCCCAAAAAGTCCTTGGTGATTTCTATTGGCGGGAGGGTCCCAAAAGAGGTGCCTCACATATACCCAGAGACATGAGTCAGCTGCTACCAACCAGCCTGCTGCCCACACAGCTCACTGACTTTAGTGCCCATCGGAAGATTTCCAGTGCCTGTGTCATTTTCTCCAGATCCTGGATACTCCCCAAACTTCTAATCCTCAAGGTACCAAAGCAGAGCTGGGTTTAATTCTGAGAAGAGGAGAGGAAGAAGTCTTTCTCCCTTGCTTGACAAATATGTTGTCACCAAGCCCTAAAGCAGGTCAGTGTGTGCCAGTGTTTTAGTTTTGGGGTGGGGGTGTGTATGTGTGTGTTGGGTTTTTTTTTTTGTTTGTTTGCTTGTTTATTTGTTTTTAGGCAGAGTCTCACTCTGTCACCCAGGCTGGAGTGCAGTGGTGCAATCTCAGCTCACTACAACCTCTGCGTCCTGGGTTCAAGCAATTCTCCTGCCTCAGTCTCCCAAGTAGCTGGGATTATAGGTGTACACGACCACACCTGGCTAATTTTTTGTATTTTTAGTAGAGACGGGGTTTCACCATGTTGACCAGGCTGGTCTTGAACCCCTGACCTCAAGTGTTCCACCTGCCCCAGCCTCCTAAGTGCTAGGATTACAGGCATGAGCCATGGTGCCCAGCCAATGCCCAGTATTGTATAACCCCTCTCATGAATAGTTCTTTCCATGTCTGGCCTTCAGTCCTCTAACCACAGGGGTTCAAAACCCATCCAATGGATCAGTGAGGGAAGAAAGACTGAAACTTCCTCTCTGTCCTGCTCCAATCAAAGACTCTCTTCCTCTAGTTACAAAATGAGAGCTCCCATGTTACGCAACAAAAGCATTTATCAATGGATGCAAGCAGAAACTGGATAGGACATGGGGTGTTAACGCTGCCTAAATGGTGTTGGGCCACAATTTAGCAACAACTCAGCAAATCAAAAAATGGTGCTTTGCTCCCGAATCTCAATGAAACTGAAAACTGCTGAACATTTCAAGACCGTTCCAATGGCCAACGCCATAGGACTGACAAGTATCACACAGCATTTCTAGTCAATGGAACTCTCACAGAAATGAAGGCAGAAGCACTAGAATCTAACTAGACTGGTCTTTATGCGGCCTAGCACAAGGCTGAATTCCCACAGGGTTTAATTCACCCCTCCTATAGTTAGTGGTTCATGTGTCTGTCTCCCTACAGAGCTCCCTGAGGGCAGGGACTGGGTTCGCTTGATTTCTTTGAGCCCAGCACCTGGCATAGGTCATACTGAGTAGGAGCTCCGTGTTTGCTGAGCAAGAGAATAAGTGAGTGGCATTCTTTCAAAAAAAGCCTGTCTGTGCTTCCTGCAAGAAATGATATTGAAACCTGGGGATGTTTCTACTGAGCATCCATGTGGTTGAGAGCAGAGAAAATTAAAATACTGGGACAGAGGACCTAAAAAACTGAATTTGAGAAAGAAGCCCATTGTCTACTCAAATCTCTAGGTCAAAGGTCATATGATAGGTGTCTTCTCCAAAATATGAGGTTACTTGGGTTCTCTCTGTTGGCCCTACATGACAACTCACTCCAAAACCCTCAGGGATGAACAGCCTCCATCAGCACACAGGATACAATAGAAGTGAAAGACATTCAGGGTAGTGGATCAAGCTCTCTGGAGACCACACTGTCTCTTGCCTTCCAGTCACATAAATGAATGAATTTTGTAATTATTTAAGCCAATTTTAGTTAGGTTTATATTACTTGCAACAGAAAGCTTCCTGATTTATAAATAAGAAAGTACGTATAAAGCAGCAGCACACTGTCTGTGACATGGTAAGAATCTAACAGTGACTCTCAGGGTAACACTTGGGGGTTTTTTTTGAGTCGGAGTTTCGCTCTTGTTGCCTAGGCTAGAGTGCAATGGTGTGACCTCGGCTCAGCTCAACCTCCACTTTCCAGGTTCAAGTGATTCTCCTGCCTCAGCCTCCAAAGTAGCTGCGATCACAGGCATGTGCCACCATGACTGGCTAGTTTTGTATTTTTAGTAGAGACAGGGTTTCTCCATATTGGTCAGGCTGGTCTCGAACTCCCGACCTCAGGTGATCCACCTGCCTCGGCCTCCCAAGGTGCTGGGATTACAGGAATGAGCCACCGTGCCTGGCTCTTGGTTTTGTCCTAGAAAAGCCAAGGGGTATCTGTTAAATAATTGATGTCCACAGACTCTCAAGTTATCAAGACAAAATCCACCAGAGATATTACAAACACAGGCAGGGAGAGGATTCTCCAGCATTGTGTCTGTCTTGGAACTCTCCAAGTGTCTCCACAAACATTGACTTATATGTGCTGAGTATCTGCTTTGTACAAAGTCCAGTGCTTACAATGTGGTATGTGTGTTGTGTTTAAAGTAGGATGTACAATGCAGAAGAAGTGATCGTGTGAAAATGAAATCAGGGTGACATGCATTCAGATTCCAAATCTGCCACTTGTTATCTGTATAATCCTAGGCAAGTTACATAGCATCTCTGAGCTCAGTTTCCTCATCTATAAATAGAGCATGATCCTTTTTCACAGGGTGGCAGTAAAGAAATTGGAAAATAACATATATTAAACACCCAGAGGCCGAGCCTGGTGGCTCACGCCTGTAATCCCAGTACTTTATTATACATATTTTCTTTTTTTTTTTTTTTGAGACGGAGTTTCACTGTTGTTACCCAGGCTGGAGTGCAATGGCGCGATCTCGGCTCACCGCAACCTCCGCCTCCTGGGTTCAGGCAATTCTCCTGCCTCAGCCTCCTGAGTAGCTGGGATTACAGGCATGCACCACCATGCCCAGCTAATTTTTTGTATTTTTAGTAGAGACGGGGTTTCACCATGTTGACCAGGATGGTCTCGATCTCTTGACCTCGTGATCCACCCACCTCAGCCTCCCAAAGTGCTGGGATTACAGGCTTGAGCCACCGCGCCCGGCCCAATCCCAGTACTTTAAGAGGCTGAGGCAGGCAGATCACCTGAGGTCAGGAGTTCAAGACTAGCTTGGCCAACGTGGTGAAACCTCATCTCTACTAAAAATACAAAAATTGGCCAGGCATGGTGGTGTGCATCTGTAATCCCAGCTACTTGGGAGGCTGAGACAGGAGAATCTCTTGATCCTGGGAGGTGGAGGTTGCAGTGAGCCAAGATCACGCCTCTGCAATCCAGCCTGGGCAAAAGAGCGAGACTCTGTCTCAAATAAACAAACAAACGAACACCCAGGCCTGCACTGTGGTCCACAGCCACAACTTTGTACAGTTCCAGGGATACAGTTCACATTTGGGGGCACTATTTACATTTGTGCCCCCTGCAGTTGTGAAACAACTGCCAAGAGCACATTGAGCTCCTTAGACCAACAACCACATGTTGGACATCTTACCTGTCTTCACAGGACCAGCCTTCAGACAGATACATAACTCTCCCGTCTGTACCTTCGCCACTATTGTGGTGCCTCAGCTATAAAATGCTCTCCTAATGCATCCTGCTGGTCTTTCATCTGAGGTTGTTAGGTTGCTCTCTCCTTTCTTGGTGATGCCCCTGGGTACTCTTTACCTAACATATTTCTACCCCTTTGTCTTAATAATTTAGGCTTCTATCACAAATTACCACAGACTGACGGGTTTCAGCAACAAAAATTTCTTTCTCATGGTTCTGGCGGCTCGGAAGCCTGAGAGCAGGTGCCAGCATTGTTGGGTTCTGGTGAGGGCCCGCTTCCTGGTTCAATGATGGCCAATTTCTCATTGTGTACTCACGTGGTGGAGAGTGGAGAAAAGAAGCAAATTCTCTCCTTATACAGACACGAATCCCATTCATGAGGGCTCTACCCTCACGCCTAATTACCTACCAAAGGCTCCGTCTCCAAATACCACCACAATGGAGATTAGGGTTTCAACATATAAATTTGGGAGGAACAAATATTCAGTCCATAGCACCCTTCCTTAAGGTTCACTTCAGTATTGCCACCTGCTTTTCCAGCTGCCCCAGGCTGGGTGAGGACCTCCACTCAGGTTGAGCATCAGACCTGAGCTTTTTTTTTTACCAACGCATTCACCATAAGGTACTGTCACGGTGTTTGTTTGTCTGACCCTCCAACCAGGCCCCCAGGGTGAGCCCCCAGGGTGGGGGCAGAAATAAAAAACTGTTCTTCCTAGAGTCCTCTCTGTGTAATGTCTAGCACAAGGACTGGCACATAAGAGTCTTCAATAAATATTTATTGTTGAGCATGGTGGCTCACACCTATAATCCCAGCACTTTGGGAGGCCGAGGTGGGAGGATCACTTGAGCCCAGGAGGTGGAGGCTGCAGTGAGCTCTGATTGTGCAACTGTACTCCGTTTTGGGTGACAGAGCAAGACCCTGTCTAAAAATAAATAAATAAGAAATACATATTGATTTTTGACTGATTGAATGAATGGTTGAAGCTTCTTAACCTCCTGGATGCAGGTGACTCTCACATCCATTCTGTTCTTCTGTCTCTTCTTATAGCTTATCTTCTGATCCTTGTAACTATGACTGAGCCCTAAGAAACCTCCAAATCAAACATCAGCCAAGATCAGGTTTGATAGTTGGGCTATCCACTGAGGATATTGTGAAATAAATAAATAAATACTACACAGAACAAGTAGAATACTAAACAAAGGACAAAATATTCGAAGGTTTTATGTTAGTTGTTTGTTTGTTTGTTTGTTTTGTTTTTGTGAAAATTAGAGCCTCTAATGCAGAATGCGGTAATGGCTGATTCTTTCTTGACATGCCATTCCTTGATCTTCTCAAGCCAGCCCCTGTAGTACTGGCAGCTTAACAACCTCCCTGGTAATTCATTATGCTCTACAACTAAACTCTAACTATTCTCAACATATTATATGATTTAATTGCCAATAAGGCTGACAGCTGAAATTCTTAGCACTAGCCAGCTGCAATTAACCAACTGATACACTTGAAATGGATTATACATCTCCATTCACAACTTAATAAAGTATTAAACCGAAGTTATAAATGTAAGATTATTTTACACATTGTTTCTCAACAGGGATTTTTACCTGATGACAGCAATAAGATGTTCCTCTTTGTGAGACAAGACAGGCTATCATCTTCTCCAAGGTCTATAGATTCAGGGAGAAATGACAGCGACTTCCCTGATAAAAGATTGAAAACAAACAGAAAAAGAAAAATGCACCACAGCACAGCAGTAAGGAATTATAAACTAACTTTAATTACATCAATAGGAAGAATTTCAAACTATGTTGAGAATTCTTACTTGAAAGTGTAAATCTAATTAATATATTCTGACTAACATAATCATCCAAAGATAAAAGCATTTATGATGGCAAATGAACAGAACAATCATTTAGGTAGCATCTAGGAATATTGCTACAATTCCTTTACATAAATAGAAATCCATGTCTTCATTAGTAATGTGGCACACGTCTTAAGAGTAAAAATTTACATAAGACAGGCTTATAAATATACATAAATCTCAAAATCAATCACAATCAAACATTAGGTACACAATTATTATAAAACAAATATAACCTATCAATGTCTATGTAAAGGCATAGTTTTTATAAAATAGTATTTTGTAGGCAGTCTCAAAAAAGTATATTAATACTCCTGGAGTCAGATTGTTCCAGCATATCAGCATGTCTGTGGGAATAAGGCATCCGGAGAAGCTGCATTCACTCTTCCACATGGCCAGGGCCTTCTATGTGATGAAACAGGTAGGACTCTAGTGACCAGGGTGAATGCCACACCCACTGCAGCACCCCATTACCTTACAGAATCGATCACTCTCCAGAAGAATCCAACTGAATGGCTATCAGCCTAATAGCAAATATCCAGGGGAAAACTGAACACATTAATCAAGTAGCAGTATAATTTATGTTAAAAATCCCAAATAGCTTGATGATTCCATTAAATTTTGAGTTACCAGACATACTTAAAATCACAATAGCCCAGCCACTGTTTTTATGAAGAGGAACTTATATGCAAGTCTTTTATTAAATATAAAAACAAAGAAGTCTAACTTGAAATTAAATAACTGGATAACTGAATAACTGAATAAGGAACCTAATTAAATACAAAACCTGTACAGGTTGCATCAACATGCCAGTTACTCAGCTAATACTAGTCTTGGTTTCTTAACTAACAGTATAGAAAAGTTACATTCAACAGTGGTACTTTATATATTCTTAACAATTCATATATTGTTGAATGGAGGAGATAAGCCTCAGTAAAAGATCCGGGAATACTTTCTACAAACTACATTACTATAAACTCAAGCATAGTTTTGCCTGTAATATGCATAATGTTTTATCTCTTGGGTTTTAAAGTAGGCAAGAGATCAGAAACAGAAACAACTTTGACAAAGACCTTCAAATGCTCATGGTGTGTATATACAGGCATTTATGTATAAACACACACCATCGTGTATGTACAAATATACAGATGCTCCTCAAGTTACAATAGGGTTATGTCTCAGTAAACCCATCAATCCTAAGTTGAAAATATCACAGGTCAAAACACTTAACGGGACATAACCCCATTGTAAGTTGTGGGAGTATACCAAATGTATATCACTTTCATATCATTGTAAATTTGAAAACTCTTAAGTTGAATCATCCAAAGCCAGGGATCGTCTGTGTATATAAACACATGGGGAACCATCTAACTGTTTGCTAAACATAACCAATTCTGTTTGGAGAACAAGGACATACACCACAGCAAAGTAGACATACCCCAGCCTTTGGCCAAGTGCAGCGGTTCTCAAACATTTTTCCATTATGGTACATAAGGTAGACGCCACATCACATGTGTAAAACACTCCCATGGTGCAGGAGATTTTGATACGACTTTTAAAACATTTATAGATTAATGAATTACTCTGAAACACTGAAATCCTTACCAGGAAGAGCAGTTCAGTGGTAAATGTTGTCCACGATCACCACACTGAAGTAGGACAAAACTGCTGCTTAGCCAGCTCAGTACTTTACTGCCACCACTTTTGCATCCATTCCAGAAAATATATTAGAATGCAGGAGCATGAGAATGCCCTATGCCATTTATTTATAAAGATAAATAAACAATAATTTATTTAAAAAACAAATTATTCATTAACTTTGGTATTCTTACAGCTAACCAGTAACATGTTATGGGCAGTATCCTTTACAACTAATCATGATATACTGGTGTGTCCCTATCCAAGAACAAAGGTGGGAAACCACAGTCCATAAGCAAACCCAGCCTGCTTCCTGTTTTTATGCAGCCTGCAAGCTAAGAATGGTCTTTGGATTTTTCAATGGCTTTTTGAAAAAAATCAAAAGGAAAATATTTGTGACATTTGAAAAGTATATGAAATTCAAAGTTCAATGTCAATTAAGGTTTACTGGAACACGGCCATGCTCATTCATTTATGTATTGTCTATAGCAGAGCCAAACAGAGACTGAAAAGCCAAAAACTACTATCTGGCCCTTAACAGAGAAAGTTTGCTGACCCCTGGACTAGAGCTAAGAATGACATACAACTTCAGTGATCACATCTCTTATGCACAAAATCCTGAATACAGACAGTAAACTCAATTCCAGAAATAGTGGTAAATACCATCTAGGATGGAAATCCATTCCTGAGTTGTCCAAAGTTTCTGATTTCTTTAATGACAAAAGCCAACTTAATTAAATACAGCTTCTGCATTTTATCTGAAATCATGTTTATAAATTCACCTTTTGACTACAGTGGAGCAATAAAAAAGCACTGGGCTCCAAGTTAGAAGATCTAGGTTCTAGATAATTCACTTTTAAATTGTTAAATTCTTAAAAATGTATTTAAGTCTTTTTTGATCTGTGTATTAAACCTATTAAAAGAACTAAGATAACTGGTAAAATAATCAAAATGCTTTTAAGCAGAGAAGAAAGTTGACATAAAGTAAAACATGCTTCTCTCCCCCAAATATAACTATAAAGAGTCCTCCAATTAATTGTAAATTATTAAACAGGGAAAAAAAGGCACCTAGCTAATTGGAGTGTAGATAGTGGGTTCCATTCAGTAAAAGTTTTAGTGGATGTGCATGAAGGTGTATGAATGTATAGGAAATCATGTCACCTCCCTAGGCTTCAGCTGCACCCCTGTAAAATAAGAGCATTGGATTAAATGGTCTCTAATGTCCTGGCCAGCACTGGTAATTTGTGTCAAATGACCAGCCTCAGTTTTTTCATCTGTAAAATTGGATAAATAATAGAATCTACTTTCTATGGTTGCGCTGAGGATTAAATGTGTTAATTCATGTAAAGTGCTTAGAACAGCACTAAATACACTTCACTAGCATTATTATTACTTAGGTACTTGACAAAGGACACTGGTTGGGCATCTCCAACCAGTGGAGATGGGAAATGCAGACATAAAATAGAAGTTGATTCTCTTTTATTAAGTAGGAATGAATGAAACTGGAGTCTATGGAGTTATCACTTCATCATGTTTATCAATAGGTGATTCTCTGAGATAATATTAGGTCAAAGGCATTCTGTATCACTGGTGTGAATTCTTATTTCTGAACAATGATTATTGTTAGTACTGTTACTAAGGACGTTTCTATTTATGTTTCAAAAAACAAAGTTCAGTGGTTGCTAACTTAATTATTTATGGTTTGAGCACAGGAGGAAGAATATAAAAACTTTGGCCAGTCTTGTAATATACATGAAATGCAAGCCTTCTGAACCAAACAAACTTGCCATAGAAGTATAGTTTCTCGTATGTATTCATTCTACAAATGTTTGCTGAGTACATGCTATGGAGAAACATCTGCTACAATGATGAGTAATGTGTCTGCATGAGGGAGATAACAAAGAGGACAAGCCAGCAAGTCTAGAAAAGCATGATATGTTGATGAGGAAGCCCAATGCGCCATGGGAGCATTTAACAGGGACCTAGACCTATGTATGTAGTCCAGGGATTTAGAGGAAAGAATATTTAAGCTGTGACCTGACAGGTCAGTAGGAGTTCATCAAGCACAAGAGGTGGAGAATGTTTGAACACGGGGAACTAAATGAGAAGTGAGATAGAGCAGGTCTGAAGAACTTAGAGCCTTTCACTCTTGCTGGGACATATCAAGGGAGGAAGAGTGGCAAAAGATGATATTGCAGGTCACAGAACTGTCTTGCATTTTACCTTCATGGCACTGAGAAGTCATTGAAAGTTCTAAGCATAAAAATGCAAAAACTGGTAATCAAATTAGAAACCATTCGTGAAATAATTAGCTTGATGAGAAATGTAAGCGGAAGGAAGCTGCATTCACTTCTTCCTTCCCTGCTTGCTACTAAGCTGGAGTCCCTCTTTTGTTTTAACTTACTGTATTTATAGCTCAAATACTATACACATAAGAGTGAAATATAAAAATATTTGCTTCTTATTTACAATGTGGACGCCTGCATATCAGTATCTTCACTACTAAACAGCCACTAGAGCTGAGAAGACACTACACGGGCCAAAATTAGCCATGACCAGAGTGGAATCAAGGACTTGAAGCAGGGTACTTGAGTTTAAATCCTACCCACTTCCATTACACACTTGATGTCAGTTCTCCCCTAAATGTCAATTTCTTCCCATCTGTAATGAATAGTATTTCTCCTACTTCCCTCGGAAGTGTCTGGTAACTGTGTTTATTGATGTTTTCCTTATTTTGGTTCAGATCCAGAAGAATTTGAAAGCTCTCCCCACAAGCAGACTTTCACCTGTGACATGAATCTTGAGGGCGGTATTAGAAATCACAGTCACCAGTGTTGTTCAGTCACAAGCCTATGAAGTTGAAATCAGCTTTAAAACAACAAGGGCAAGCCAGAGAACTCCAGAATGCCACAGAGGAAATGTCTCAGCAGCACTAACTATACCTGCAGACTTCTCTCCTCAAAATGGGCTGTTAGCACAGACATTTGGAACCTTTAGAAAAAAGCATTATGTCAAGGCATTATTATGAATTATGCTGATTGCCTGTCCAGTTTATAAGTCTGAACATTTTATTTTATTTATCTTTTTGAGACAGGGTCTCCTTCTGTCACCCAGGCTGAAGTGCAAGTGGCACAATCTCAGCTCACTACAACTGCCACCTCCCGGGTTCAAGCAATTCTCGTGCCTCACCTCCCAAGTAGCTGGGATTACAGGCATGTGCCACCATGCCTGGCTAAGTTTTGTATTTTTAGTAGAGACAAGGTTTTGCCATGTTGGCCAGGCTGGTTTTGAACTCCTGGCCTCAAGTGATCCACCTGGTTGGTCTCTCAAATTGCTGGGATTACTTGTGGCATGAGCCACCGTGCTCAGCCACAAGTGAACAGTTTAAATGGATACTCTAGGTGAATTCACTTTATGGGTCATTTTCCCATTTTCAAATTAAAAAAAAAAAAAAAGCCACCTCATTAAAAAAAATTATATTCCAAATCTCTACAGTCTCAAAAACTGTTGATTATTAAAATGCCCTAAATTTTTAATAAGATGTTTTGTCTAATACATTTTTAGGCAAGGTGATCACCTGAGGTCCGGAGTTCGAGACCAGCCTGACTAACATGGTAAAACTCCGTCTCTACTAAAAACACAAAAAATTAGCCAGGCATAGTGGCACATCCCTGTAATCCCAACTACTCAGGAGACTGAGGCAGGAGAATCGCTTGAACCTGGGAGGCGGAGGTTGCAATGAGCTGAGATCATGTCATTGTACTCCAGCCTGGCAAAAAGAGCGAAAATTCATCTCAAAAAAAAAAATACACTTTTAATCATAATGTATGCTGGCTCTGACAAGATAATTCACTGTAACAATAGATTAATACCTCAGTTTTATAAAATTCAGTGCTTGAAGAGTTCAAATTCTAACTGCTAAGAATTCCCATTTTAAAAAATATCATTAACACAAATTTACATATTCAGGACTGCACACAGTTCAGTCTCTAACCTTTCCAAATAGCAGTACAAATGTTTTCTCAAAATTACTCTCTAACTGAGAAGAAACTTCAAATAAATATTATTTATTTGTTTGTTTTTGGAGACAGAGTCTGGCTCTGTCACCCAGCGCTGGATTGCAGTGGCACAATATCGGCTCGTTGCAACCTCTGCCTCCCAGGTTCCAGAGATTCTCCTGCCTCAGTCTCCTGAGTAGCTGGGATTACAGGCATGCACCACCACGCCTGAATAATTTTTGTACTTTTTAGTAGAGATGGGGTTTCACCATACTGGTCAGGCTGGTCTCAAACTCCTGACCTCAGGCGATCCGCCCGTCTCAACCTCCCAAAGTGCTGGGATTACAGGTGTGAGCCACCGTGCTTGGCCGAAATTTCAAATAAATATGAACTATTTTCATATCATTGTAGTTTCATCAAATCTCCCCATTGGCTGTGTAAATATCCAAAAGCACTTCTGCTTTATGGAAATTTGAAAGTTCTTCCGCCCAAAAGGCTGACTGTGAACTTATGACATTCAGTAAAATTCTCCCTAGTGATACTCAAATAACTCTCTTGTGCTATACCACTCACAGTAAAGAAAGACAGTTTTGAGACATGATGTCTATACATAGTTCTTTCTCTGCCTTTCTATTTGTTATTTCCAGCCAAAGCTACATGGTATGTGGATCATAAAAAGGCAGCCTTTCTGGGTCTCAAATCCCATTCAGGAAGATGGCAATCATAATTTTCATCAATCCAACTCAGAGATGTTGTGAAGTTAAATAAGAAAACATATTTGAAAATACATAGAAAAGATGTAAGTACATTCCAAAAGTATAGGATCATTGTTAAACAATCCTCTTTGACTAGAAAAGAAGCTTGTTCTTTCTTTCAAAAAGCTGAAATCATATGACGTTTTTTTTTCTGTCAAATAATCGAAGCTAAAATAATACTGGATATTCTTTAAAAATATATTTATACTAAAGACTTCCCAATCCATATAATCTGTTGGCCCTGTAGCTGTGGTTAGGGGGTTCCCATCAATAGGTAGAATGTCAGAGCAACTATCAGAAGCAAACAAAATGGAGATGAGAAGGTTTGATAGGCAGCTGATGGCATAAAAATGTCTTCATACTTGTAAATACTGACAACACGCTCTGAAGCCGGCGGTGAGTCTATATCATGTCGAGTGATAGAGCCTTTAAGAAAAAAAGAGAAGGGCAGGGAGCAGTTGAAAAAAGTACAGATTTATAATGGTATAGGCAAACAATAGAAAAATCAAAAGTCTATTTAGTGTTGAACGCATACGCAATGGTTACAGATCTGGATTCAGGTATTCGAGTTATCAGAATTCTCTATCATTGTCCATCTAATGAACGCAGAAATTACTTAAATTTATCCAAAAAGACTAGTTCTCATTAATTTGCACTCCCCTATCAGAACAATGCTGTTGGTCTGGTTCCTGGCATCTCAATGTTAAGACTGCTAGTTATATAACATTGTATGATTATTGTTTGATTGCCTCCTTTAAACAGCTATAAGGAGTTCTGTCTTATTAATACCCAAATGAGCAAACTGTATTTTTATTTCAAACAGCAGAGACTACTAACTTTTTTCCCTCAGATCTATCTTGCCTATATGGATCATCAACAACTCCTGACAACACTATTAAAGTCTCCCTTACAGATGGAAGCCCTCTTCTACCGTCTGTGGGACATTCAGTACCCTCCCCCAGGCCATGCCAGGGGGAGTGTGGTATACCGGATGTGTGTCTGTGTGTCTGGCTGATTAGGGTTGAATGGTACAGAAAGCAGGATGATTAAGGTGCCAGACAAGTCTTTGGCTGGGAAACATTTTAAAAACTTGGTTACAAGTGGAAAGAAGTATAGACTGTGTGTAAAATATATTTAATAAGCTTCAGTTGATTAAAAGTGTCTGACCTTCTGAATAAACCACATGAAACTTGGGTTAGGGAGACTAAGGCATAAGCATTCAGTGCAAAAGTCTCCTTAGGAATAGGGCTCAGAGTGAGGGTTTTCAAGGTACTATCTGCTAGGGAAGCCCTGCCAAACTTAACACGTCAGGTCTCTGCTTAGTGTCCATGCTGGCCCAGTTAGCAAAAATCAAATTCTCCAGTTTGTATGACTATGGTCTCACCTACTTGGGAGGCTGAGTTGGGAGGATCACTTAAACCTGGGAGGTGGAGGCTGCAGTGAGCTGTGATTGTTTCTCTGCACTCCAGACTGGGTAACAGAGAAGACTTTTATCTCAACAGACCCCACTCACCTCTCCTACCTAACCTCAGCTCACTGGTCACCTGCACTGGCTGCTTGACTTAACTATGTGCCTACAGTTCATGACTTCCTTTAGTGAAATCTGACCCCATACCCCTTTCAAGCCTTAGTTCAAAGTTTTTCCCCTGACAGAGACCTTGGGAGAATGCATAGGATATAATTAATAAAGAGGCATTAGAAGGGCACGCAGGAAACGAGAAAAGCACAAGACTACATATAGGGTAGCAACGTGCCTGTTTTGCTTAGAGGCAGTAAGAAGAACAGAAGTCTGGAGAGAGCTTATCAGGTAAGGCAGGACCAGATTTGGAGAAGGCTTTGAACTTAGGCTAGTCTGCCATATATGTAAAAAGATGACCTTCTGAAAATACAGCCCTTTCCAATTGGTAAAGCAATTTCAAATACTTGTTTTCACTTAATCCTTATAATAACTCCATGGAATAGGAAGTATTATTGTCCCCACTTTAGATATAAGGAAATGAAATTCAGAATTTAAATAACAGGCTAAATATCATATAGCTACCAAGGGGCAGAACCAATACTCAAACTCAAAGTTTTAGACTTCAAATCTATTTTAGATGACTCCATTTCTCCATGCTGAGATATAATTTATTTCCCAGGGTACTGAAAGTAGTTGAAGTTATAACTGCAGAGCCACTGTTGGTATCTGGGAAATTAAAAAATGGAAAAGGTGTCACCAGTCTAGAGGCATCCAAGTGTCTTCCCAATTGGCAATAGGCAAAATAAAAGGCAGATTATGTCATCTCTAGTATGATTGGTGGAAACAAATTGAAGGAAGAAAACACAACCAGGGCCCGGCACGGTGGCTCACGCCTGTAATTCCAACACTTTGGGAGGCCGAGGCAGGTGGATCACCTGAGGTCAGGAATTTGAGACCAGCCTGCCCAACATGGTGAAACCCCTTCTCTACTAAAAATACGAAAATTAGCCAGGCATGGTAGCAGGCGCCTGTAATCTCCCAGCTACTCGGGAGGCTGAGACAGGAGAATCATTTGAACCCAGGAAGTGGAGGTTACAGTGAGTTGAGATTGTGCCACTGCACTCCAGCCTGGATGACAGAGCAAGACTTCATCTCAAAAAACAAAAAACACAACCAGGTCAGATTAGGCAACAAATAGTTGATGAGCACACAGTAAAGAAAGATGCAATTACCAGGAACCAGAATGAGTTCTCAGTGCAAGGACTGCAAGCCAAACTCACTTCCATTCTTGATCAGACCTTTAGGCTAATAAACCAGAAGGCATGCTCAAGACTAATGGAACTTGATTTTGGCAATCTCTTAAAGGTCTCATGATATCCTTGGGTCTTTGTTGGGGAAATGCTGCTGAGTCTTGCCACCCAAAATGAGGTAATCAATGAACCAGCATGACCAGGTTGCTTACTAGAAATGCAGAATCTTGCCAGGCATGGTGGCTCACACTTGTAATCCCAGCACTTAGGGAGGCCAAAGCTGGTGGATCACTTGAGCTCAGGAGTTCAAGACCAGCCTGGGCAATATGGGGAAACCTCATCTATACTAAAAATACAAAAAAATTAGCCAGGCATGGTGGCACACGCCTATAGTCCCAGCTACTTGGGGGTCTGAGGTAGGAGAATCACTTAAACCTGGGAAGTGGAGGCTGCAGTGAGCTGTGATCCTTTCATTGCACTCCAGCCTGGGTGACAGAGAAGGACCCTGTCAGGGAAGGGGAGGGCAGGGGAGGGCAGGGGAGCAGAATCTCAGGCCCCTACCCCAGAGCTACAGAAAATTCCACTTTAACAATATAGCCAGGTAATTCCTATGCACATAAATATTTAAGGAGTAATGGGTTAAACTATAGGATAATTTGGCAGATTTTTGTGACTAACAGAATAGTCACGAAGTGGGCATTAATGAAATGTTTGGTGTCAATTTCTGGAGAAGTCTCCAGAAGCCCTTTCTGTTCAGTATTTTTTATTCTTTCTTTCTTTCTTTCTTTTTGAATGGAGACAGGGTCTCACTACAGTGCCCAGGCTGGTCTTAAACTCCTGGGCTCTAACCATCCTCCCAAAGTGCTGGGATTACAGGCATGAGCCACCATGTCCAGCCCCTGTTCAGTCTTTTTATATTCACAGCATAGAAGTTAAGAGGATTCACTGGGTCAGACAGACTTAGGATTCAATTTTAATTCTTCTACTAATTAGTTGTATAGCTTTGAGCAAGTTTCTTAATCTCTCTAAAACCAGGACAATAATACCTATACCTCTCAAGAACATGGTGAGGAGTCAATGAGAATGCTGTGATAATTGAATAGAGCCCTACATATAGCAGATAGATCTGTTTCATTAAGCACGTTACTCATGACATACTATCTTGTACTGCTCTAGCTTAGCATGTGTATAACTGTTCGTTCGTTTGTCCATATGTATAATAAGTCCATTATAACCTTCTGAAGGTAGGAGTCACATCTTCTTTTCCTTTAAATTATCCAGAGTGCTTATTGCTCTCTTGTGCACACAGTGTGACTTCAATTAATAATGAACACAAGCACAGTGGTGTCTGGTGTTTAATCCAGATGCTAAAATGTAAGCTTACCCTGAATGGCTGGACCCCAAGCAAACAGATAATACCAACTCAAATGCAGATCAACAATTGTTTCATCTCTGGGAACATTCACAGGGCGTTTAAATCTGCAGGTGACGCGATTATTCTCAAAAACTCCTTCTTCATCTCTGGCAGGGTTTCTCTGAATCTCCTTCGCCCACTGGCCTACATTATAGAAGTGCTGTATGCGGACCCTGCCATTGTCATCATGGACGCAGGCCATGACATCATCACCACCCTAACATGAGAAATGATTAAGAAAAAAAAAGTCAAAGGTTCATCTTTTGCACACTGGTCACTAGAAATATACATTCCATCACCTCTGCAATTTGAAATCCCACCAAAAAAAAAATTCTTTTAAATGCAATTAAAAAGTCTCAACCAAGAGACTGAAGTTACCATCACAATAATTGACATTCAATGCCTCCTGAGTGATGCTTAGAGAAGACATCACCACCTATGTAGTATTCCTGCCCAAAACACAAACTAACCTAGTCACGAGAAAATAATCAAACTCAAACTGAAGGTCATTCCACACAGAAAAAAAAACTAGGCCAGGTGTGGTGGCTCACATCTGTAATCCCAGCACTTTGGGAGGCTGAGGTGGGCGGATCACGAGGTCAGGAGATGAAGACCATCTTGGCCGAAATGGTGAAACCCCATGTCCACTACAAATACAAAAATTAGCCGAGCATGGTGGCGGTTGCCTGTAGTCCCAGCTACTCGGGAGGCTGAGGCAGAAGAATGGCTTGAACCTGTGAGGCGGAGGTTGCAATGAGCTGAGATCGCGCCACTGCACTCCAGCCTGGCGACAGAGACTCCATCTCAAAAAAACAAAAAAAACCCTAGCTTATAATCTTCAGGGAGTCAATGTCATGAAAGACCAAAAAATGAAAAGAAAAAGCTAAGGAACTACTTTAAAATAAACATGAGAATAAAATGCAGTTCTAAATGTTCTGACATAGAAATTTGGGCCATAAACCCAAAATTTCCCTAAAGGACAGTATCGAGACAAGCAGCAATATATGAAAACAAATAATATATTTAATAATACTATCATAGCTATGCTAAACTTCCTAAATTTAATAAACTATATAATCAAAGAGAACATTCTTGATTTTAGGAGATACCTACTTAAGTATTTAGGATTAAAGGATTATGACATTTGTGATTTAAATGCCAAAGTTCCAGAAAATAATAATAAAAAAATAATAATAATCAGTTGTAGCAGCAGTAGCAGCAGTAGTAGGAGAATAAAGCATGTGTGGCTGACGTCATTATTTATAAAAATGTTCTGGAACTAGGGAGTCATGAAGGTGGCACAACACTGAATGAATTGACACTTTAAAATAGTAAATTTTGGTGTCACTGCACTCCAGCCTGGATGACAAAGTGAAACCCTGTCTCAAAAAACAAAAACAAAATAAAATGGTCAATTCTGGCCAGGTGTGGTGACTGACACCTGTAATCCCAACATTTTGGGAAGTCAAGACAGGAGGATGATTTGAGCCCAGGAGTTTGAGACCACTCTGGGCAATACAGTGAGATCTTGTCTCTACAAAAAACTTTAGAAAATTAGCTGGGCATGGGGGCTCATGCCTGTAGTCCTAGCTACATGGGAGGCTGAGGTGGGAGGATCGTTTGAGCTGGGGAGGTTGAGGCTGCAGTGAGTCTTGTTTGTGCCACTGCACTAGAGCTTGGGCAAGAGAGTCTCAAAAAAAAAAAATACATACCCAACAACATACATACACAACACTGTCTCAAAAAAAAAAAATACATACACAACAACAAAAAAATAAAATGGTTAATTGTTATGTGCATTTTATCACAAAAAAGTTATCATTTTGTTAATCTAGATTTTCTATATATGAGTTTACTGTACTATCCTTCCTGCTTGTCTGTAGGTTTATACTTTTTTCAAAACAAGGTCAAAAAGTTAAAAGTGTTTGGTCGGGCATAGTGGCTCATGCCTATAACCCCAGCACTGTAGAAAGCTGGCAGATCACCTGAGGTCAGGAGTTCAAGACTAGCCTGGCCAACATGGTGAAACCCCATCTCTACTAAAAGTACAAAAATTAGCCAGGTGTGGTGGCACGTGCCTATAATCCCTGCTACTCAGGCGGCTGAGGCAGGAGAATCCCTCGAACCCAGGAGGCAGAGGCTGCAGTGAGCCGAGATAGTGCCACTGAACTCCAGCCTGGGCAATAGAGTGAGTGAGACTCCATCTCAAAAAAAAACAAAATGTTACCCCAAAAAAAGCGTTCATCAGTTGTAACACACATACCACCCTGTACCAGATGCTGATAATGGGGGAGGCTCCCAGGGGTATATGGGCACTCTATAACTTCTGTTCCATTTCACCGTGAATCTAAAACTGCTGCAAAAAGTAAAGTCTAATTAAAACACACACACACACGCACCCACATACACACCCACACACCCACATACACACACACACACACACACGTACACACATGTACCCTTTTTTTTTTTTTTTTCCAGACGGAGTCTCACTCTGTCACCCAGGCTGGAATGCAGTGGTGCGATCTTGGCTCACTGCAACCTCCACCTCCTGGGTTGAAGCAATTCTTCGCCTCAGCCTCCTGAGTAGTTGGGACTACAGGCGCCTGCCACCATGCCTGGCTAATTTTTGTATTTTTAGTAGAGACGGGGCTTCACCACGTTGGCCAAGCTGGTCTCAAACTCCTGACCTCAGGTAATCTGCCTTCCTCGGCCTCCCAAACTGCTGGGATGACAGGTGTGAGCCACCACACCCAGCCAATAATGTACCATTTTTAAAAAGTTAAAGGCTATTAAAAAGGGATTCCATTTTGTTTTTCCTATGCATCAGGTTTTCAAGAAAAATTCATCTGTGCTTTTTCTTGGAATAATACAAGAAAAAAAGAGACTTCTACTTTCACAGATAATATGACAATAGATACTTTATAGGCCTTTAGATAGCAGAATATCAAACATAAAATTTGAATGCTCCTCACTCTGCCTCAGTCCTCTAATCTGAACAGCCCCACCTGAGTGCAAATTCATTTAGGACCGGAAGCGGTCACTTTCCATGCAAGGCAGCTTCTGGGCATGGCATGCCCTGCTGTTTCTCCTACTGCCTCTACAGCAGGAGATAAGTAGACCCGTATCTATCCATGCACTCTTACCAGTTGTACCCATTAGACTGGGACACATTGAAGGCTATTCTCCTTGTGACCTCTCCAAGAATAAAGCCACCAGAGCCGCCAAGCTTAGACTGCTTCCCCGTGTTTTCCTATGACTCACCTACAACCCATATCTAATCCACTAGCAAATCCTATGAGTGCTCCTTCCTTCCGTCCTTTCTTCTGCCTTCCTTCCTTCCTTCCTCCCTTCTTTCCTTCCTCCCTGGCTTCCTTCCTCCCTCCCTGCCTTCCTTCCTCCCTCCCTCCCTTCCTTTCTTCCTCTCTTTCTTTCTCTCTCTCTCTCTTTCTTTCTTCTTTCCTTTTTTGAGATGGAGTCTTGCTCTGTTGCCTAGGGTGGAGTGCGATGGCATGATGTCAGCTCACTGCAACCTCCACCTCCTGAGTTCAAGCAATTCTCTGCCTCAGCCTCCTGAGTAGCTGGGATCACAGGTGCCTGCCACCATGCCCGGCTAAGTTCCGTATTTTTAGTAGAGACAGGGTTTCACCATGTTGGCCAGACTGGTCTTGAACTCCCGACCTCAAGCGATCCATCTGCCTCGGCCTCCCAAAGTGCTGGGATTACAGGTGTGAGCCACCGCACCCAGCCAGTTAGTGCTACTTTCAAACTATTCAAAATCTGAGCCCTTCTCAACATTGTCACTGTTGGAACTTTGGTCTGAGCCACCCTCCTCTCTGCCCAGTAGCCCTGCACAAGCCTCAAAATAGGCCAGGTGAAGAGACAGGGTGGGATGCTCTAGGCAGAAACAACAAGTGCAAAGACACAGAGGCCTGAGAAAGTCTGGCAGTTTGGGACCAAGTCCGGCCCAGCGAAGTAGCAAGGAAGGAGGCTCCAGAGGAAAGAGAGAAAAATGCAGCAAGGCACAGGGAAGAGCAGGCGCCAGAGATGACACTGCCTGTGAGCCTGAGTCCCTGCCTGTCCCTGGCCACAGTCCCGTCTGAGGTCCAGAGGTTTTCTTGCCGCTGGGTACAGAGGAAGATAAAACTGTTGAACCAAATTCTTCACTTCCCTGATGTAATCCACCATACCTATTATAATGAAGCCTCCATAAAAATTCAAAAGGAGGCCAGGCACGGAAGTGCCTATAATTCCAGCACTTTGGGAGGCTGAGGCGGGAAGATTACTTGAGGCCAGGAGTTCGAGACCAGCCTGGCCAACATTGTGAAACCCCATCTCTGCTAAAATTACAAAAATTAGCTGGGTGGGGTGGAACACGCCTGTAATCCAAGCTATGTCGGGAGGCTGAGGCAGGAGAATTGCTTAAACCCAGGAAGTGGAGGCAGCAGTAAGCTGTGATCGCGCCACTGCACTCCAGCCTGGGCAACAGAGTAAGACACCATCTAAAAATAACAAAAAACAAAAACAATCCCAAAAGGACAGGGTTTGAACAGGTGGAGGTGGCTGAAGGGTAGTGAACCCAGAAGGGGCATTGAAGCTCCTCACTCCTTCCCACATGTCTTTCCCTAAGTGTTTCTTCCATCTAATCGTTCTTCTTTATCCTTTGTAATAGCCTTTATAATAAAAGAGTAAAGTAGGCCAGGCACAGTGGCTCATGCCTGTAATCCCAGTACTTTGGGAGGCTGAAGTGGATGGATTACCTGAGGTCAGGAGTTTGAGACCAGCCTGGCCAACACGGTGAAACCCCATCTTTACTAAAAATACAAAAATTAGCTGGGTGTGGTGAAAGGTGCCTGTAATCCCAGCTACTCTGGAGGCTGAGGCAGGAAAATCGCTTGAACTGGGGAGGCTGAGGTTGCAGTGAGCCGAGATTGCACCACTGCACTCCAGCCTGGGTGACAAGAGTGAAACTCTGACTCCATAAATAAATAAATAAATAAATGAGTAAAGTGTTTGAATTCTGTGAGCCGCTCCAGGAAATTAACTGAACATGAGGAGGTGGTGGCACCCCAGACTTATAGCTGATTGGTCAGAAATACAGGTCACAACCTGAGGCTTGTGACTGAGGCAGTCTTGTGGTTTTGAACCCTTAACCTGTGGGATCTAATGCTGTCTCCAAGTAGGTAGTGTCAAAAATAAATTGAATTAGGGGACACCCAGCTGTCCAATGGAGAGCTGCTTGGGGTGTGGGGGAACATCCCCATATATCTGGTCACAGAAGCGTTCTTTCTGTACTGAGAATATGAATAGAGAGGGAAAAAAGTTTGTTTTTCCCTTTTTTTTTTTTTTTTTTCAGATGGAGTCTTGCTCTGTCACCAGGCTGGAGTGCAGTGGCACAATCTCGGCTCACTGCAAGATGAGGTTCAAGCAATTCTCCTGCCTCAGTCTCCCAAGTAGCTGGGACTATAGGTGTGTGCCACCACGCCCAACTAATTTTTGTATTTTTTTTTTTCCAGTACAGAAGGGATTTTACCATGTTGGCCAGGATGGTCTTGAGCTCTTGACCTCGTGATCCACTCACCTCAACCTCCCAAAGTGCTGGGATTACAGATGTGAGCCACTGCACTCAGCCTGTTTTTCCCTCTTATAAGTGGTTCTTTCACTTCTGCCTTTGCCATTAAAAAAAATATGCCTTGGATGACTAGTGAAAACACAGAGAAAACCTGAATCCAACTCATGGACTGGAGTCAAGTCCAGCTGAGCCCCACCTAAACTGAGCTGTACTCCAGTCAATCCACGCACATGTGAACAGGCAATAAATGCTCACTGTTGTAAGCCACATAAGGCTTATAACATGAGTGCCTCTTCTTGTAGCCTTGCTGTGGAAATAGCTGATGAATAGAGGTGCCACAAGACAGCTTGGATTCTGATAACCAACTCTCTCATTTAAGCTATCCTGGATATTTTTTTAAACTTGCATTCAGAGGGCCATAACTAATATGATCATTATACTGCTTTGATCAATTTACTTGCTTTTAAAATCAAAGTAGTACAGCCAACTAAAGAGAAAAATCAGTTTCTATCATGTTTTGCATCTTACCATTTTCTTGTCTGAAGAGAATCCAACTGCTACCCAACCATCTGTGTCTGCACTCAGCTCAAATTCTACATCAGCCCCTATCATCCGGTAGCTGAGGAAGTAGTCACAGGTCTCTGCATTACAGCCTGGTTTGCCATATCTAGAAGATATATCGAAAGAGACATTACTGCTTCTACTTACTCAAAATACATTAAGAGAGCATCTACCATATTATCAGGTGGGATGCCAAGCAATATTATTAAACACATTGGATTTTTGCTACCTGGGATCTTAAAAACACAGTTTCACTCTCTTAGGAGGAGATTTGGAGATGATCTGCCCCATTTTATACATAAGAACTACAGTTCTGAGATGCGAAGGGGCTTGCCCATGGTTGTATAGTGAAGTCAGTGGTTGCAACAGGACTTGAACCTGGGTCTCCAAAATCCCAGCCAGAGTTCTTTACATTATATTAACATCACGGTCTTTTAAATATTAGTTACTGCTGAATTATTTCTGAATCCCTTTTAATGGAAAAAGATTCTCCAAGTTAACCAGTTATATAGTTTCTGCTAATTAAATGTATATCAACTCTTTTTAACTTACAAATTTTCACATAATCAAACTAACACAAATTTACAAATTCAATATAAATTAAACTAATAAACCAGGAACACTGAAATTCACAACACGTATGCAACAGATAATGGGGCTTTACTGGAAGTAAACTTCTGCTTATGTGCATGTGGCATCTGACTAGATCGTGCAGCATCTTTGAAGTTGAGAGCATGTTCTTACTACTCTCTTTAGCATGATGGCTCAACTCTTCACTTTTATCTATTTGAACTGCTGCAAAACCCTCATTTATGAATACCCCCATCTGGTACTCATGGACCATGAATGAAGGCACTATCTGTTTATAAAATTTTCTTTTTTTTTTTTTTT
>NW_016107559.1:430843-433713 GCF_001604975.1 Cebus imitator | reverse complement strand
CAGCCTGTGTAACAAGAGCGAAACTCCGTCTCAAAAAAAAAAAAAAGAACGACAGGTTTCTAAACTCCAGACAAAAGCAAATTTTAGAACAAAGCTCACTTACATTCTGAACCAGTTTATTCATGTTGGCAAATGGCTTCTCAGGGCTTTTCTAGCACTAATTTTCTATTATGTATGCTTCTAAAACTTGTAATGGGAACTTGTGTTCTGTCAAATGTACTTGGACATGCCTTTAATAACATATTTTCCTTTCATATTGCAAACTGTTGAAAAATAGATAATTTGGCCTTTGTCCCTGGTTCCTAGGAGAGAAAATCTAAATCCTTGGAATTTCTTTAGTGTTTTCTTCTTCATGAGCCCCTTGGATCACATCTGAGTTTATGCTGAATGATCAGATGACTCAGAATAGAGGCTGGTCACTGGAAAGACCGTGTGATTAGAAGGTTGGGGCTTTGTGCTAGGTTAGGGGGGTGGAGATTGAGTTTAATCATGTGCCCAATGATTAAATCAATCATGCTAACATAATGAGACCCCAGTAAAAACTCTGGACACTGAAACACACTGCAGCTCCCTGGTTGAACACATTGATGTGCTGGGAGGGCAATGTGCTGATTCCATGAGGAGAAGGCATGGAAACTCTGCCTTTGGGAGCCTCTCAGACCTCCTATATGTCTTCTGACTGACTGTTCCTGAATTGTATCCTTTATAAGAAAACTGTCATAGTAAAAATAGCACATTCCTGAGTTCTGTGAAACATTCTAGCAAATAATAGAATCTGACATGGGAAGCTTCTTCTTGTGGGAAGACCCTGCACTTATAGCCATTTGGTCTAAAGTGTGGACAGTCTTATTGTGAACTGTGCCCTTTCACTTGTGGGAACTGCACTAATTCTGGGTCATTAGTGTAGGAACTGAATTGCAGTACACCAGTGGGGAGTTGATATTGGAATATAAGCAGAGCAGAATTAGATTTTTTTCCTGAAATTAAATGATCTCTATTTGGCGTGAAATGAGTTTAGACCACATGCCAATATTTAAGCTCTTGTCTCTCAGCTACAACCCAGGCTTCTATAGGCTGAGTACTCTGCAAACCGCTTCTCCTTTGCCAGGTGCTTAGACTCTGCCAATAGCAAGCATTAGAGGGAGGCAGGAGGAGGGAAAGAAGACTGTTCCTTCCTGTGTGATTGCTGTTCCAGTAAGCAAGTTCTCAGCAACTCTACTTCATCCTGGCAGTTGGTCTGAGTTCCCAGCTTTGTTCTAGGCTCCTGGAATCAGCCTTATCCCATGCTGCTCCAAGGTATTAGCAGCAGCTGAGCACAGCCTCATTCTCAAAGGATGGGTCACAGCTCTGAGAGGCCCTGGTCTGAGCCCTTTTGATAATCCCAAGCCCTTCTCTTTGCAACTTCAGCCCTACGGGTGGTAACTTTCCTGAAGGTATTTTCTGTATGTTATCTTGGTGTTCCCTTTTTGCTTCTCCAGTCCCTCAACTTCTTACTTAGACAAATCCCTGGGCTGGTCTTTTGTTTAAACAGCTAGTATGATTTCTGTCTTTCTGGACTTTGATTGATACAGACTAAATAGATTAACCTTTGAATACTGATATAATGTGTTTGCCAAAACTGTAGCTTATTAGTACTTATCTGAAGGCTAGAAAACAAAGATATTCAATAGGATCTTTTACACGCACTATACAATTCTAATGGGAAATTATTTTGATTGTAGAATTCTAAGTAGCCTAGGTACACATAATTAAATTGGTATTTCTTGATTTATGGAACACTCATTATCAGTCTATGCAAAGTCCATCTTAGATTTTTTCCCCCAATCTATCACTAAACCCATTTTCTTCCCCACCTTAGACACCAGGTCTAGTGTATTTTATGCATATCCTTCTGCCAAGGATGGAAGTTTCAACAAAAAGTGAACACTTAGAAAAGCAGTATTTTACTATGTTAAACTGAAAGGACACATTAGCAATAATGGATACCAGACAATTTGGTGTTAGGGGTAAGGTTCTCATCTCAGTCCATTCCATGTAGCATGGAATTCTGCCTGGCCAGGGTAAAGTCCTGCCAGGTTGCAAAAACTATTTCATATTTCCAAGATCATCGTCCTGAAACTCTTGCATGATTACCTTACAAGATAACTACTAAACTGCCTTCAGCAGATCCTGGATGTAAGGTTTGGGTTCCAGGCACAATTTCTCACTCTGCCAACAGCACCTCTTGCCATGCTGCCCACAGCTGCACTGCATTAGCCTGTTTATGGCCATGCACAAAGTCTGGAAATGCGCAAACAGAGCAGACCAGTGAGGGCCCACTGCAACTTACCGTTCATTTCTGTGTGTATTTTTACATAGGGGTGCTCTTAATATATCACTTGCATATGTTTTAATTTGCATAAATGACTCCATGCAGTAAATATCATTCTGTTTATTATTTACCTCTAGAAATCTATCCACATATGTAAGACTGAATATTATTCAGCCATAAAAAATGAAGTACTGATATATGGTACAACATGGATGTACCTTGATTATATAATCCCATTTACATGAAATGCCCAGGATAAGGCTAGGCATGGTGGCTGACGTCTGTAATCCCAGCACTTAGGAGGCTGAGGTGGGCAGATTACTTGAGGTCACGAGTTCGAGACCAGCCTGGCCAACATGGTGAAACCCCGTCTCTACTTAAAAATACAAAACAAAACAAAACAAAACAAAAAGCCGGGTGTGGTGGCACACACCTATAGTCCTAGCTACTCAGGAGGCTGAGGCAGGAGAATTGCTTGAACCTGGTGGGTAGAGGTTACAGTGAGCCAAGATCGTGCTATTGTACTCCCTGGGCGACAGAGCAAGACTCCATCTCAAAA